>NC_091732.1:1800000-2100000 GCF_030179895.1 Drosophila kikkawai | reverse complement strand
TTGCACATTGTTTTTGTAAAATGGAACATAAAGATAAGAATCGAGAAAAAATTCCGTTAGATTTGCTCTATTTTTATGTTTTATTGATATTTTTTCACATATGCAGCTCGTTTTGGCCGATCACTGAAATAGCAGTTTTTAATTTTCTTTCGCAAAAAGTGCCGAAATTTCTTTTAATTTTGTAAAAAATTACTTTAATTAAGGTCGTTATTATAGTTTATACTATAATACACCTTTACAACGCAAAAAAAATTATTTTAGTGGGCGCAGGACCTCACTGCTCCATGAGAGAAAGATATCAGATAATTTAGCCTAGAAAGAAGGGGAAAACATGTAAAGAGTCTCCAAATCTTTCAAATTGTTCTTTTAAAATAGTTTATAAGTCATAAAATATGAACCGAACCCAAAAAAAACGGGGTACGATTCGCAAAACCCCAATTGTACAGGCTCGACGCGTACTTCGCTTCAGCAAAGCTCGTCCTTTTGCATCCTCTAGGGATATATGAGCGGGAATTGGCATGGGAATCAGTCATGGGGCCATTCGCCGGGGACTTATTGAATAAATTTTAGATTCGCGAAGTCCATGGAAAATGTCACTGCTTGGTTATAGGCATATCAAGGCCAGATTGGAGTTCGCCAATAGCCCCTTGAACTGCCACTTTTCAAATGGCGTAATATCCTTTGGACAAATGACTCCAAACTGGTTTTATTTGGTGGAATAGGACAAGACAATATGTCCGTCGACCCCCAAATAGATAGTACCCCCCAAACCATACGCTGAAGACAGTAAAACACGGTGGCCTAAAAATCATGGTATGGGTATACTTTTCATACAACGTTTTAGGTCCCGTAAATATGATCGGTGGGATCAAAGACCATTATGTTTATGTCTAAATATTAAAAACTGTCTTGCAGCCGTATCCTGAGGAAAATATGCCATTAATTTGGACATTTCAGCAGTACAGTGACCCTAATCATACCATCAAGGTAGCCAAGGAGTGGGTTCTTAATGAAAAAGTGGATGCAATGCCATGGCCTGCACAGTCCCCGGATATAAATCCGATCGAAAACTTATGGGGGACATCAAGGGCTACTTATTAAAGAAGTTTCCGACTTCTAAGATGCAGCTTTGGCAATTTGTGCAGGAGGAATGAGGCCATATTCCCCTCAAGCATTGCTAAGACTTGGTGGACTCCATGCCACCCAGGTATGAGGCTATGATAGCTTCTAAAGGCTATTTAACAAAATATTAGATCATAGTCAATTGGAATTTAAGAAGAAATAGGTTTCTTATACGATATTTTTAAATTTATGAAGAATTTTAGTTTTTCACTGCTATTTCAATGATCGGCATAATATAGACCTTTTTTGTTGTTATTAGCTATATCTTCTAAAAGGTTTATGTTACCTAAATTAAATGATTGTGGTATTGTTAATAATTAAATATACTAAGCTTTTATGAAAAAAAAAATTTATGAAAATAGTGTTTGTAACAGGATTTTCCGATCTTAAACGTGCAGGTCGTTGGGCACTGCTATTTCCGTGAACACAGCTGTATATACTTTATAGGGTCAAAAATGTCTTCATTACAGGATTTCAAATTTCTGTCTAAAATTATAATTATAATACCCTGCTAGGGTTTAGAAATCGAAAATGGCCACACAATATACTTAATTGTATATTAAGCTACAGTATAAATATCAGCCATAGCTGCTGTGGCTTTCGGCTAACTAATTAGAAAGATTTTACTTTTGAGTGGAAATTTGTCATATTTTCAATTATTTTTCAACCATGTTAGCATATTTATATTTATAATACCATTTATGATTTGTATTAGCTAACTTTTTGTTTTGCCAGACCATAATATGTTTAAAAAGCCTAAAATATAAAAATTTTGCCAAAAAATCTGATTTAGATAAGAAAGATGCACCGAAACACTCAAAAAATAACGGTAAAAGTGCAAGTGGAAAAGGATTTGCCTACATTGTGGAGTGAATATGAAGTACAATTCTTGCTTGAGCTATGTTACATTTCTTTCGCTTGTTATCCAATTTAAAAGAATTCAGCCAAATAGCTTTAAAACTAAATATATATAAACAAATTTTTTTGCAACATTTCGAACTGCATGCGGCTTAAAAATAGGTCCTTTATGAATTTCATAAAATAATATGACTGGATTGAGATTAAAATAAGAATAAATTAATACATTTTGAAACTGTGCCAAGAAATATGGTTATTTTTCTTTAATAATATTATTTTAAAATATATGAAAAAGAATAATAAAAAAAAAATACCCTTGTATAAACGAAAGCTTAATTTAACAATATAAAAGTATAACTATACAAAATTGTTTCTGTTAAAGTATGCAAGCTGAACGTTTCATATTCGATAACCGATGATCCATTTCCATTTCTAGTATAATGAAGTATGGTCTCTTTATTATCCTCCTCCTATGTTCACTCCTTCGCAAGCCATCAAACTGAATAAACGTATGTCGCTTAAGTTCAAGTCTGGTGTTCTCCTTTTCTAACGCGTGTGTCGCGTACGGTTTTACTCACGTATTAGGCCCTTATATTTATCCACGAACATAACCCCCAACAGTTTCATTTAAATGCTGGATACGCCTGGTAATGACGTTTAATATTCAGCTTTACAACTATACCAACAGTTTAATTCATCACTGTAGGACATTGAAATTTTTAAAAGTTGATATTGATATCAACTCTAGCTTATATGTCTACTCAAAAAATTATAATCTGCACATGAAAGCACATAGTGATTACGTTCTCGAAAAGTTTTGCAATAGCCGACAACTTAGATATTCCTCCAAATTTTGTGGAGAGGAATGGATAAATTCGGAGGCTTCTAAGATAAGGCACGCAGCCCGGTGTTCTATAGGGACTGTTACCGCCGTAAATTAGATACCGAATCTTTAGCCGGGCGATAAAAGGTGTGACCATTGAGTTTCTGTTCACCCAAAAATTAAAGGAATTTTTTCCTGGAAATGTATCTGGCCACTTGAGAAAGCACCGGCCTGGGATAAAATACAAAGTTTTCTAAAGCTGCGCATTTTTTTGTAAAGCTTAATGAAATTAATAAAGTGACTGCTAAATAAATTTGTCGAACTATTAATAACTCTACGCCAATTATCCTTGTTCTCAACAGGGACCACGATGAGGATTTCGTTCAGGACTGAAGATTAGGCTCGATCTGGGCATAGCAAGAGTATGTGGTTGTAAAAAACTCAGCAAACAGATCGGCGATGACCTGATCAGAGTTTGCTGTAGAGTTGTTAAATGAAAGGAAGAAAGGATATACATTGGGTTTACGTTTAGTTTTAACAAAGTTATTAAACTGTTTCGGGTCCTGCGTGAACTGAACCCTACCGTGAGTCAAATAATTTTTATAACACTGAGCGTTGAGCACGGTAAAGTTCGACCGAGCGCCAAGATGACTAGAGGGAGCAGTAAGAGAACCGATATTTATTATAAAGCCTAGACTTTATATTTTTTAGGCGTGTCAGCTCCTTAGTGAAGGATTAACGGAACACAAAAGTACTGTTCTTGCCTTTCAAAATCAGTTATTTTTTATATTTTAAAAATATTATATATTATGTTATATAACTGCTATCGGTCAACTTATGTAAGAGTCAGGGAACTGTTATTTCAATGTCCAATTGGCAAACTGCAAGGGTATACAAACTTCAGCGTGCCTATAATAAACCAAGAACCTTACCTTATTGCTAGTGTTGTGACGAACCGAAGTCGGCAGCTGTTGTTGCGTATATTTTGTATGACTAGCAGACTTTTGGACTGCAGAATTCATTAGGCTCCGACCTCCTCCCTGCTGACGCGAGGAGGAACTCTCGCGTGATCCTTGCGATGAGCCAGTTCGCGAATTGATACCTTAATTAATTATTTATTTCGATATTAGTTTAAATTCTATAACTAAAGCAATAAATGAATAATACCTCGATCGTAACGATCACGCTCCATCGATCCCTTGCTATAGGAACCCTTATTCCTCGGTCCACGATGATCGTGATGATGATCCCGGTCCCGGTCCCTGTCGCTGCTGCTACTGTTTTTATCAATTAACGAGGACAGAACAGCGAAGGGATTTGAAGGTGTTGACGATGGTACCGCAGAAGCCGCTGATGACGATGATTGCCTTGTATTATTGTTCCAAATAAATTGAGTTAAGCCGCCCATTTTTTTCGTTTCCAAATTCTGATCAGAAAGTTTTGACTGTCAAAATATAAATTATGTATGAAAAAAATAATAAAATAACAATAAATGGTAACTTACCAGACCCTCTAATTTATTGCTGTCAACAGCTTGAGAACGACTACCTTTGCTCGTTTGTACATGCCAAGTATTGTCATCGTTATTTCCTCCATTTGAAGCGCCTCCGGAGCCTCCTCCCCCGACACCACCTCCTCCAGCGTTACTCTGCTGTTGATGATGTCCACGCTGACTGTGACTTCCACCGTAATTACTACCGGAACGTGTCTCATTTCCATATCGGGAATTCAAATTACGATCATCACGTTTATTGGAACTTGCACCGCTCTGCGATGGTCCAATTGACGTAGAATTCCCGGAAATATTGCCAAAATACTGTGCAGTTAGCTGTTCATTCTTGGCCTCTTTCTCAATTTGGCCCATTGTCTTCGGAGCTTCGTTTCGAGTCGTTTGCCATTTATTTTTGCGTAAATCGATGACATCTTGAAGCATGAATCGAACACGGGAGCTGACTTTAGCACCATCCTTATCGGTTTTAGCAGCAATGGCTTGCATTCTGGATATAGATTTTTCTAAGGAATAACAACGTCCTGGATCTTTGGAGTTGACAGGAGTTTGCTCGAACTTGGCGCCTACTGTTGTTAACAATTTGCAGAGACACTCTAGCATGTCCTCCGAATGGGGATTGAGTAATGTATCAATGCAGGAATAAATAATTTTACCAGTCAACATGGAGATTTTAAAAAGTTCACCTATGAAACGAACAGTTCCACCAGATCTCCGACGTATTTTTCGTTCTTCCTCCTCTAAAAAGGCTTCAAGTTCAGCCTTCTCATTTGGATCGCTGCATTTCCGAATTTTATCTACAATTGGCTGTAATTTTTTCTCCTTGGCCGTACTCTGTGAGACGTTTTGAGTGAATTCACGTTCTGTTTTATCCAATAAAGCATTTCGAAAATGTGCCAAATTGGACTTTGTTCCACTTTCCATCCGTTCATCGCGGGCTTTGACTTCGGATATGAGACGATGACAGAGTCGAGCGTAGGAAACCGAAAAATTTGGTTCATCAATGGCTTTTTCAAAGACCAGCACTATAACTTCGTCCATTTTATCGGGGGTATCGATTTTTAATTTAATTATTTCCTCAACTAGAGTATCAAATCTCTCGGGAGTTAGTTTATTCAAAATACCACGAACTCGTCTTACCAAATCATCCTTTTCTTGGGTGGCCTTCAAGTTACTATCAGTCTCTGTTGCCGATGATTTATTCAAGAGTCTCGGACGCCAGGCATTTTCGTTCTCGTTTAATTTAACATCTTGATTTAATGAGAGGTTAACATGAATCATCATGCCCTTCATGCTGCTATTTCGGCCACCAGAACCTTGACTTTGGCCATGAACACCGGACATCGATAGCTGTTTTCCCATATAACCTCCTGCTGATGACTCCCGATTGCCGATCATGCCGACCATTGATTGTACTCGCTTATTATTATTATTCCGAATAAAGGATGGCATAAGATTGGGTTGCGGAAGTATAGACACATTTTTAACCTCGGGCTGTATGCGCGAGGCTTTGGCTTCGCGTAATTGCATTAATTGTTCGCGATTGTATTGTTTTTTTCCATCCGGATTACTTGGTGACCATTGACCTTCATTGTAGTTAATAAAGGACGATGAAATCTTTTCTTTTTCTTCGGAACAGGGGTTAATATTGACTTCTACTGAATCATTCTCCGGGGAATAACTTTTTTCTGAAGGAGTGTCTACAGGAGTTTCTAATTGTTCTTGTGCAGCTTTTACTGTGTTTTCTGAAGATTCAACAGCTTGCACTTTCTCCTGTAAAGGAAGAACAACTTCTTTTACTGCCATCGATGATACCTCTGACAGATCAGTTTCATCTGATTGCTCTTCTTCACTTGTATTCTTATCTAAGCATTTTTTTTCTTCTCCAATGTCAACGAAAACTGTTGGTTCAGAGTGCAGAGTGTAATCTTTTAAAACTTCAGTCGGATTTTCAACTTCATTACTCTTCTTGATTTCAGACTCATGAATATTCTTTGCTAACAATTCTTCTTCGGTTGATAGGTTTTTTTCTTCTGTCAGAAATTCGCTAGATGTTGTTTCCGGAGCTACTAAAGCTGCTTCTAGAGATCCAACAGGTGTTACAACATTATCTGTTGTTATCTGAGTATTCGCTGCCAATATCGATGCCGATTGTTTCTCTTCGACAGCGATAAATTTAGCATTAATCAGATTTTGCTTTGTTGGCTGCTCCCTGGCCTTTGATTCAGCAACATCTTCGGTTTCAGCTACAACATATGAACGAAATAACATTTAGACAAAAGATAAAGCTAACTTCGGCACGCCAAAGTTTGTATACCATATACATTTTTAATTGGTTTAATTTGTATATTTACAGGTTTACAGTTACGCTGTAATCCTAGTACTAACATAAGATAAATTTTCTGAAAGCAGCCCAGCTACATATAAAACAAAAAAGGAAGCTAATTTCGGCACTCCAAAGTTTGTGTACCCTTGCAGTTAGCAATTGGATCATTAAGAATCGACCCATTCTGGTCAATTTAAAAGAAAAAAAAAGGAAATATAATAAAGTTGTATACTTATACCTAGCATATAATTATTTTACTTTGATAAAATTAAAAAAAGCTTACTCGTATAAGAAAAACTAGGTATATAATAATATAATACCTAATTAATAAACATAAATTCATTTTTTACATTTTACATAAACTTATTATATTTACAGTTTGACAGTTACAGCTTAAAATTTTCTGTTCTTCTTCTATGACAGCTATATGATATAGTCGTCAGATTTTTATAAAATTAAAAACAAAATTCTAAAAAAAAATGGCATATCTCAAAAATTTTGAAAATATATTGAAAAACAGCAAAGTTATAATTTTTTCAAAAATTTGTCGATCATTTCTATGGTAGATATAGTCGTCCGATCTGGCCCGTTCCGGCATATATAGCAGTGAGAGTATTCAGATGGCTATATGCAGTTTCATTTAGATATCTTGAAAACTGAGGCACTGGTTTGGGTAGAAACGGACGAACAGATGGACATGGCTGAAATGTCTCCTTCACTGCGTTGCAAACCTCTGACTGAAATTATAATACCCTGCAAGGGTATAAAAGCTGAGCGACGAGAGGAAAAATAACTTTTCGCTTTCCCGGGTACTAACGTAAGATAAATGTTGAGAGCGAAAAGGCTAAAATCGTTGTCAAATCAAAAAACTAAAGCGAAAAAAATTAATTAATAGCTTTCGAAAGCAAACTATGGAAGGAAAATATAATACAAAAAAAATGTTCTAGAGTCGTCTGATCCGGCTCGTTCCAACTAGTGAGGGTAGTCAGAAGAATATATGCAAAGTTTCATTCAGATAGCTCAAAAACTGAGTATAAAGTTTGCGTAGAAACGGAAAGACGGACGGGCATGGCTAGATTGACTCGGCTGTTGATGCTGATCAACAATATATACTTAATAGGGTCGGAAACGACAGTGCGTGGCATACTTTTAATTAAAACTACCCTACAAGCGTATAAATAGGATTTTAAAGGCTTTTCTGTTTATAGTCCTGGAACAAAATTAATTTGTTTTGATAAACAGGACTAGGTGAAAAGCTTTTATTGTACCACTTTTAGGGCTTTCCGTTTGCTTAGCGAAAAAATTCGAACTCAAACAATGTGTATAGAATTTGGTACGATTAATGTTAACAGGACTAGTTAAAAAGAACAAATTATTGAACTATTTCTGTTTTTGACACTAAGTTTTAAAATAAGTTAAATTGTGTAAAATTGATTTTTGGAGTTGAAGGAGCAGAGCTATCAACACTTTTATCTTTACCTCGGTAAGAAGTGTTTTTGTTATTTACGGTTAGTTCCCAATATCGAAAAAGTTTGAATAAAATGAATATATTATCAAATTTTTTAGTTTACTTTTTCCATATATGTATAATACTATTATTGTAAATATTATAAGTATTTTATTTATTATAACACAATTTTCCACACATTTTCAGTAGACACGAACAGAAAAAAGCTTTATATATTAATAATAATATGTGTCTTTAAGAATGTGCACTATTATAGTCGCTAAAGATAGACATATACATAGGTATATTTATATATGTATCAATTAATGACTCATTTCTAGCACACGACCACGTCGATCCACTAAATTAAACAGTAAAATAAATAAGTGAACAGGGAATAGAGCTTTCTTTTAGACAAATAGTTTTCAAGCAGCAACCGATTCTCTACACATCATACATACTTCGTCTATTACAACTGTTAATTCTACAAACACAAATTCACACACTAATTTCATAAAATTAATGAATAACAAGAAAGGAAGCTAACTTCGGCACGCCGAAGTTTGTATACCCTTGCAGATTGGTTTTGAGGTTTATATTATAGATTTAAATGCTGAAAACACTCACAAAACAGAGTTTCATTACATGTTACCTATACTTATTATGTTTACAGTTTGACAATTACAGTTTTACATTCCCAGTTTTACATTTTCTCTACATCTACCGATCGGTTTATATGGCAGCTATATGATATAGTTGTCCGATTTTTATGAAATTTATAACATAATTCTAGAATAATAAAAAAAGCTTATATCTCAGAGTATTTAAACATACGTTGAAAAACAACGAAACTATAATTTGTTTTCCTATTTATTTCTCGACCGTTCCTATGGCAGCTATATCATATAGTCGTCCGATTTTCATAAAATTTTTACCAAAATTCTGAAATATTATAAAATGGCCATACCTAAAAAATGGTGCAAAAATGTTAAAAAACAGCAAAGTTATAATTTTTTTTCTACAAATATATCGAACATTTGTATGGCAGCTATATGATATAGTCGTCCGATCCGGCCCGTTCCGACATATATAGCAGTGAGAGCATATAGAAGACTATATGCAAAATTTCATTCAGATAGCTTTAAAACTGAGGGACTAGTTTGCGTAGAAACAGACAGACAGACAGACAGACAGACAGACAGACAGACAGACAGACAGACAGACAGACAGACAGACAGACAGACAGACGGACATGGCTAGATCGACTCGGCTGTTGCTGCTGATCAAGAATATATATACTTTATAGGGTCGGAAACGTCTCCTTCACTGCTTTGCAAACTTCTGACTGAAATTATAATACCCTGCAAGGGTATAAAAAGCCTATTAAGAAATTAAAAATTCTCTTTTATTTGGACTATGTAAATATGTACGTATTTGTAAACATACATATGTAAGTAAAAACAGGTAACTAATTGCGCGGCGTTTGATCCACAATATGTACATGAACCACATCATTCACATGGTACAGTGATACAACAATTTGAAAACAAGAATGTAACAAGAAAAGAAGCTTTCGGCGCGCCGAAGTTGTTAAACCTTGCAGTTTGCAATTGGATCTTTAAGAATCTATCCATTTCGGTAAAATTAATAGAAAACAAGAAAGGAAGCTAACTTCGGCACGCCGAAGTTTGTATACCCTTGCAGATTGGTTTTGATGTTTATATTATAGATTTAAATGCTGAAAAGACTCACAAAACAGTGTTTCATTACATTTTACCTATACTTATTATGTTTACAGTTTGACAGTTTCAGTTTTACATTCCCAGCTTTACATATTTTATAAAATTACCAATCGCTTCTATGGCAGCTATAAGATATAGTTGTCCGATTTTAATGAAATTTATACCAAAATTGTAGAATAATAAAAAAAGCTTATATCTCAGAGTAGATAAAAATACGTTGAAAAACAACGAAGCAATAATTTTTTTCCTATTAATTTCCCAACTGTTCCTATGGCAGCTATATCATATAGTCGTCCAATTTTTATAAAATTTTTACCAAAATTCAATAATATAAAATCGCAATATCTAAAAAATGGTGCAAAATTGTTGAAAAACAGCAAAGGTATAATTTTTTTCTAAAAATTAATCGAACATTTGTATGGCAGTTATATGATATTGTCGTCCGATCCGGCCCGTTCCGACATATATAGCAGTGAGAGTATATAGAAGACTATGTGCAAAGTTTCATTCAGACAGCTTCAAAACTGAGGGACTAGTTTGCGTAGAAACGGACAGACGGACATGGCTAGATCGACTCGGCTGTTGATGCTGATCAAGAATATATACACTTTATAGGGTCGGAAAGGTCTCCTTCACTGCGTTGCAAACTTCTGACTGAAATTAAAATACCCTGCAAGGGTATAAAAAACGGAATATATAACAGTTGTGTACTTATACATAGCACCCATACTTATTATATTTACAGTTCGACAGTTACAGTTTTACACTCGCAGCTCGACATGTACATCTACCGATCGTTTCTATGGTAGCTATATAATATAGTCGATTATCATAAAATAAAACTTACTCTTAATTATTTGCATTTCTTATTATTTCCGAATTTCGGGTTTAAATTTTTAAAAATCGGACTGCAAAACATGTAGCTGCCAAAGAAACGATCAGAGCATGTAGAAAAGAATGCAAAGCTGTGAATGAACTTTTATAATAAAACTGTAAATATAATATGTATTATTTAGATTATTGAAATTTAAAATTTGTATTTATTTCGTTTAGTTTAGTTATTTTATACGATTTAAAAATAATGTTTATATATTTATCTTTAGTACATCTCCGGTTAGTTCTGTGTTAGTTAGTGATTAAATTGCGAACTGCCAGGGTTTACCAAGTTTGGCGTGGAGAAGTTATTTTCCTTTCTTGTTTTATTTCCCTAGTTTGTAAGAAAATTTATAGCGAGCTGTTCAATGCTATTTATTAGTGTTTGGGAATTTAAAACTAAATCATTATTTACTATTATAACAAAATAAAAGATGCTATTTAAGTAATAAATTTTTTTATTAATATACGTTTACTTACTTGTAGGTAGTGCAGAAGTAGAGTCAGAGACATTTTTAGGAGGCACTATGGGTATTCTAAGGAAATGGTTATTTTAACGTTAGGTTCTTCATTATATTCATTAAAATATGGTATAATAACTATTGAACAAGTCTCAAAAATTATAAAAATAAAAACGGCTTACTTTTTGCTTCTGGTTTTTTGAGGTGTTGGCAATATTTCTACTGATGGGGCATCTGACATGGCAGATACAATTGGAGTTTGACCTACAGCATCTGGACGTTGTATTGTTATTGGTTCTGAAGTATACAAATATAAAATATATATACAATACAATATATTGATAAAGCCGTGCTAACTTAGAACTACAACAAATAATATTCTGCGACGGTTTAAGCTTACCCATTGGGACATTGTAAGGCTGCGCATTAGTTCGTATATCGTTGGATCCGAGTGCTGGTAAATTGCTTAAATTGTGCTGATGTATTATTCCAACACCACCATCTTGCTGAGGAATCCGAGCTATATGAGCTTCAGTAAGAACTGCCGCAGTCGTTGCCGCTGTCTGCTGCTCATTAGAGAAGTCATTTTCTGTGTTTGAATTTGACTGTAAAGTAGACAAGAAATAGTTTCAAATATGTAAATTTTTAGATGCGATCGTAACTTTAACTATAACTCTTGCTTTTAATAAAAACTTTTTACTCCGTACCTTATCAAGATCTTCCAATATATTTTTCTTTGTTGTTGGATCAATTATGGGTAAGCGATGCTGATGTCGTCTTCGATTCGACTGCTGCACTTGCACTTGGACCGGTTGAGGCGCGACGACACTCTGCGACATGACGCCAACTCCAACCATGGGAGCCACACCCACCCCAACTTGACTCATGTTTCCGCCAGGGCCTTGCACTGTACCTGCTAGTAATTGTATTTGGGAAGATTGAGTGCCTCCCGGACCACCTCCGGGATTACCGCCAGATTGTTGCTGCTGCTGCTGAACCTGCGCAGCCTGCAATGTATTGTTATTTGAATTTACGGAGACGGCAGCACTACGCGGATGAGTATGTTGCGGTGGGGGCGGTGGTTGCTGCTGAAGAGTTGGCACATATTGGTATTGATAGTAGGGCATCGGTGTCGGTGCATATTGAAGATGCGATGTGGGAAACGTTTGCTGGCGAGGATTATATTGTGTGTATGGCTGGAGGACCATATTTTGATGAAGTGCAGCCTGCGAATACATCGGTTGAACGTGGACGTGACGCGTAGCACCTCCACTGACACCACCTCCACGGAGAGCATTCACCGATGAAGATGGTTGTTGTTGCGGACCTCGAAATATTCCTCCGCCGCCTGTCTGTGGATTTGAACGGTTGTTAGCAGAACTGTTGTTTCCCGTTGAAACGTACTGAAAATTTTAATAATTATAATTTATAGCACATATTAAAATTTTGTACTTATATTTTTCTTAATATTAAATTAAAGCTTACCATATTTTGTGCTGAATGGGGCTGCATGACTTTATTTATATCTGATTGTGTCGATATAGATGTTAAAAGTTGTTGCATTACGTTTAGCCCTAAGAATTGTTAGCCTTTTTAAGAGAAATCACTAGAAACGGTCAACTTGGCTGTTTCATTGATTTCTAAGGGCAAATTTTTGACCCACAAAATGATGAGCCGTCACACAATCATCGGATTCTACAGATAGAATTTTATATAATTAGCTGCATTTTTTTTTTATTTATTTGTAAGACCTCTTGTAAATATATTAGGTTTATCACTGGCAGAAGAATATCTGAAAAGTATTTTTAAAAATATATATTTAATATTCTTTAAAATCCAATCATTTGTTGTCTTATTGTTAATGTTATGAGATCTCAAAATTCAAGCCACATATTTTATGCTTAAACGAACTTATTATTATCCTCTGTCATCAAGATTTATGGGGCTTAAAAACTTACATAAATGTAATATTCCCAGAAATGGAAGATGGTAAATTATTTACTGCATTTTATAGTTTATCAAATTTTGTTAGGCTCAGAAACTTACATAAACGTAAGATGTCGATCTTTAAAACCAATCACAACGTACATATATATAAATATGTATGTGCATTTGTAGACTTTACATACTTTTTGCCGACGTAGCTTTTGTGGCAATACTGGATGAAACTCTCACAACAGCACAAAAGTAAGCAATAAACGTAAAATGTTTATTATTAATTGCAGATAAAGAATCAGAATATGTATTAAATATCTGCTTAATGGAGAGACTCTTTTATCACTTTTAACGAATGAAATTTTATCATGTAATATTTGTTAGCTCTTTTTTTTGCCTCTTTTCCGATCTACTTTTTACCTGAAGCATGTGTCCCCCTTCCTTCCTTGCGATTTCAAGTATTTACAAACGAAAGGTAAAACTAGCAAACAGTTTCCACTTTAAGTGTTGGGAACAGCTGCAATGTAATATCTCAAAGTAATTCTAGTCAGTTTAAATATTCTTTACAAATCAAAAACTATTTCACTTTTTTTTTTTGTTAAATTCCACATGCAATGTGTTCTGTTCAATTGGCGCAGAGCTGCAACAAATTAATCTTTGGTCTATCGATAGCTGTTATATTTCGATAGTGGACACGATATAGTGTTGAGAAGTCAGCTATTTTCTAA
Source organism: Drosophila kikkawai (assembly GCF_030179895.1). Classification (NCBI taxonomy): domain Eukaryota; kingdom Metazoa; phylum Arthropoda; class Insecta; order Diptera; family Drosophilidae; genus Drosophila; species Drosophila kikkawai. The sequence continues at coordinate 2,086,178 of NC_091732.1, read as the reverse complement.
CCAAATAGATGGTTTAAATTAAGCCTAGTACTCTGACGAGAAAAATCCGCTGTATAAATTTAGACAGCGGCCAAACTCCATATAAAAAAAACGGTGTCGAAAAAAAAGAAGAAGAACTTTTAGACACGTCGTTTTTTTCGGTACTCTGACGACGAAAATGAAGCCTGCGAAAATTGAATGGCGTTGCCAGATCAAGATAGTAAACAGCTGATATCGCGCTGTCTAAATAATTCATTTGATTTATTTAGACACCCCTAATGGAGGGAAAGTTGAAGGAAAAAGGTGGCATTGATAGGGACTGTCAAGGGGAAGCCTATAATATGGAATTTAACCCACAAAGGACATTTTAAGGCCATATTTATTAATATTTTAAATATTTTTTTTGAATATTTGTTTACAAACAGCTGCCCAGTGTGACCAAAGAAAATCCTTAAACGCCATAAAAAGTACATTTTCATGGCATTTCAGGATTTTCCTTAATTTTGTTTGGTCACACTAGCTCGGTGGCGAAATAAACAGCGATTCCGCTGTCTAATTTAGGCAGCGGGTTTTTCTCGTCAGAGTAAATCAAATGAATTATTTAGACAGCGCGATATCAGCTGTTTGCTATCTTGATCTGGCAACGCCATTCAATTTTCGCAGGCTTCATTTTCATCGTCAGAGTACCGAAAAAAACGACGTGTCTAAAAGTTCTTCTTTTTTTTCGACACCGTTTTTTTATATGGAGTTTGGCCGCTGTCTAAATTTATACAGCGGTTTTTTCTCGTCAGAGTACTGGCTTTACTTTTAAATTTTTCATTTTTGTATACCATATTCAGCGATTGTATTTATATATGTATCTGTATCTTATGATCTTAAGCCTAGTACTCTGACGACGAAAATCCGTTGTCTAAATTAAGACAGCGGAATCGCTGTTTAATTGGTTACCGAACCAGTGTGACCAAAAAAATCAATGAAAAGCCATAAAACGCCATGAAATTGTACCGTTTAAGGATTTTCTTTGGTCACACTGGACAGCTGTTTATAAACAAATATTCAAATAAATATTGAAAATATTAATAAATATGGCATTAAAATATCTATTGTGGGTTAAATTTCATATTATGGGCTTCGCCTTGACAGCCCCTATCATTGCCACTTTTTTCCTTCAACTTCCCCTCCATTAGTGTCTAAATAAATCAAATAAATTATTTAGACAGCGCGATATTAGATCTCTCTTGACCTGGCAACGCCATTCAATTTTCGCAGATATAATTTTAGTCGTCAGAGTACCGGCAAAATCGACGAGGCAAAAAGTTATTCTTCTTCCTTGTTCGACACCGTTTTTTTTATATTGAGTTCGGCCGCTGTCTTAATTTAGACAGCGGATTTTCGTCGTCAGAGTACTAGGCTTTAATAAAGATTGCATCAAGCTGGAAAAGGCAGCTTTTAATATGACCAGAGAATGGTAAAAAACCCTACACTCTATGATATAATTTGTCCTACTAGAGAGTAACGTATGTACATACAATCGTGGACATAAGTATTTTGACACAGATTATGGCTATATTCCAGCGCGTGTCTCTTTGTACTCGTAAAAGTTACGGGATCCATTTCACTTTCCAGTAAGAGATTATATTTAAATCTTTAAAAGAGCAAAAGATGACACTGATAAGTAAATTAACTTCTTTGCTATGTCCCGTGATGTGAGAGATCATGTATTTTTGGGTGGACAAAAATATTTTGACATTGCATTCAATTAGCTCTCATTTGTTTCGTGCGCATAAAATACAGTTTATTATTATTTATAACTCCAGCTCATACATTTTTTAGCAGCTTTAATATATTTTTTGTAAATTTTCCTAATTTCTGTACCGTTATTTAAAGAAAATATGGGTAAAGCACGGCAGCTAAGCCAAATCCAGCAAAAAAAAATAGTAATTAAGTACCAAGCAGGTATTTTGGTCCAGAACCTCAGCATATTTTATAAAATACCCCGTCAAACAAAATTAACAAACATAAACTGACAAATTCGAGGAATAATTTAGTCAGAAAAGGACGACCATGCAAAACTACGCCTAGACAAGAACGTGTAATCTTTGCAAAATTTAAAGAACATGTCCTTATTAAACCAAACGAAGTTTCAATGAAAGTTAAAAACGATTATGATATTTTAATTAATAAAAAAACAGTTGAAATATTATTTAAAGAGGCTAACTTTGCTACTTTGTGGCCCGTCAGATACCTTTCATTTCACCTAAAAATGAGTTAAAACGATTAGCCGATTAGGCCGCACTTTCTTGCGAATATTTTTTGGTAATCTGCAGTAAATTTCTTTTTTTTTAACCATAGTACTCAAAAGGACTCTCATCGGTCCACAAAACGATTGAGGCTGTTAACAAATGATTTGGCAAAGGCTAATCGTTTCAACTCATTTTAAGGTGAAATGACGGGCCACATTAGTAGCAAAGTTAGCCTTTTTAAGTCTTCTTTCAACTGTTTTTCTACTAATTTAAAAATTATAATCGTTTTGAACTTCCATTGAAGCTGCTTTTGGTATAATAAGGACATTATCTTTAAATTTTGAAAGGATTAGACGATCTTGTCTAGGCGTGGTCTGGCGTGGTCGCCCTTTTCTGACTAAATTATCCGTCGAAATTGTCAGTTTATGTTTGTCAATTTGGTAGTAAATGGTTTGTCGGGGTACTTTATAAAATATGCTGAGGTTCTGGACCGAAATACCTGCTTGGTACTTAATTACTATTTTGTTTTGCTGGATTTGGCTTAACTCCCGTGTTTTACCCATATTTTCATTAAATAACGGTACAGAAATTAGGAAAATTGACAAATAATGTATTAAAGCTGCTAAAAGATTTATAAGCTGGAGTTATAAATATCAAACAACGTCCTTTAATGCGCACGAAACAAATGAGAACTGATTGAATGCAATGTCAAAATATTTTAGTCCACCCAAAAATGCATGATCTCTCACATCACGTGACATAGCAAAGAAGTTAATTTACTTATCAGTAACATCTTTTGCTCTATTAAAGATTTAAATATAATCTCTTACTGGAAAGTAAAATGGATCCCGTAACTTTTACGAGTACTAAGATACACGCGCTGGAATATAGCTATAAGCTGTGTCAAAATACTTATGTCCACGATTGTATGTATGTATACGTCTGATCATTTGGCTGTTCCTACCATTTAATTTTTATCTAACTGTTAAATAGTCTGTGTATTCCTTTGAATCACTGAAATAATGAAAATACAGGCGATGTATCGCGACAGTTAGCCGATATTTCTAACTGAAAACAGCTGTTCCCTTACAAACTAATTCAGTCAATCACTCATTAAGAGAATACCATCAGTTACAGAGTAATGTTAATAGCGTTGTTCGCCACCAAATTGTGCTGCAAAGCGCAGGAGTCCCAACGCTCTCCACTATTTATGGGTAACAGAGAAGCGTTCGAAGAGAAACTTATTAGTACCATCTCTTTCCTAACTCTTATCATGGTTATTCTCTTTGACACCAAAACTGTTGTGAGAGATGGACAAGACAGAATGAATTCCAGTGGAAGGATAAAGATTGTTGTTGTTGTATGCGGCTGCTGATGCTGCCTGTTTGTTGTTTTTTTACTTGGCCACCGTTGCTGCTGCGTTGGTTAGGTCCTGCTTGGTGTTGTTATTGTGCTGCTGCGTCGTGCAAGAACTGATTTCGCGTTGTGCTTATCATGTCATGATTAAAATCAGTCAACTTGCTGGTAATTCAAAGAAAAGACGTACGTATACGTGTCTCGACCAAAACCATAAAAGTATACATAAGTATACGTAAAATTTTAAAAACAATTAAATAAAAACGGTTCGAACTTATGTACATATGTGCGAGTATTAAATAAAAAAAGGTTAATTTTTGGGAAAAAGTGAACAAAGTAAATAAAGTATAGTTTGAATTTCCCAGTGCTTTGTTTGGTAGGTCAGTGTAAATGTTAATCCAGTCATTCATGGTTCGGAAAATCGTTTAGTGTCTTTATATCAACATATAACTAAAGTCACATTAATGAATATACATATCCTGCATCTATTTACGGTTTTTTTTCATTTGGGCTTTTTGCCTTTGGCTATGGCTAACACTTCCCTTTTCTCTTCCACAAAGCATCCATCGCCATCATCAATTGTACCATTCTTGTTGGTACTTCTTGCTTAAGTTCTTGTGGAAGCCTAAAAGCTTTTTCTGGGTCGCCTTTACACATACAAGCATCAGGATATTTTTTGAGGAAAGTTCTCCACCCTCTCCATCTGGGGTTGGGGTGGAACCATTGTGGAACTCATTTCGGAATATAAGCTTAGACAAGAACCGGACGAAGCTGAAGAAGTTCAGAGCAGCTGTTAAATAAGAGTGTTGATTTAACGGTTAGCTCCAAAATGTCTGCACAATAGAGTGGTTCATTTATGTATATAACCTTGCAGATCATCTTAGTCAAAAGTTTTCCACACAGTGAAGGAGTAATTTCCGATCAATGTAGAAATGCTTCTATATTATCCAAATATGCAGATGGTGTTTTTTCTATTCTCATTAACAAATACATACATAAGTCGACACGGATGAGACGGATCACTATATCACAAAGCTGACATTGTATTTTTGTTTACACTAAGATATTGTTATTTGATATGGTTTTTTTTTTTATTTCATAATTATATTATTATTATTATAATTATATAAATTTCGGTTTTCATTTTATGCGAATCGAACGATTATATCATATACAGGCCTGTTCTAGTTTCCACTCGCAAGTGAATTTGATAACATTTGCGGATTTCCCTTTAACATAAACGAATTTCCCTTGGTGATTAAAGGAATTTTTTTTTAATTTCCCATAAATTCCCAAACAAAATCAGCTGGTCGCTTTCAACAAAAGAGATTCCGTTGTCTAAGATTTGCTAAAAGGGGCTGATCAAATTTTGGCCCGCTGTTGTCTCCATCTCATAGATAGTAATTAAGCACTAATTTAAATAATAAAATCGAAGGAATAAGCATTAAGACAGGAAATAAACATTTTGAAATATTTGTAATTGCAATCAGCTGTTCTGGTGGCAAAATGCTCGAAAGTAGAGTTGCCGAGGGTTTAGAAAAAATGTCCTTCGCATAAAATTTAGTTCAGTTTGTGGATTGAATTGGCTGGTATTTTAAAGAAAAACACTTTTTCATATACTTTACCTAATAGCAGATATTTTAATTGTAAAACAACATAAAAAGTAATTGTTCGAAATTAATCTTAAATATATGCCGTTTTTTTTTTGAAACGCTGACAACCCTTAAATGGTCCCTCTCAAATACGACACAGCGGCAGCGGATTTGCAATAATGTTGAAGGTTAGAATCGAACCGATTTTAAGGTGCACCCACAAAATAATTATTTATAAATCAAGTATGTTAGTATTAATTAATTCAATTATGCAATAATGTTCCCAAAACTTCAAGGAATAAAATACAATTAACATTTGTAATATACATAATCGCATTGTATTTTAAAATAATTAATTTCTGATTTTGCGGATTTGAATCCGCCGGCCAAATGGCACACGGAAAGTTTCCGTGCGTTTCGTCTGCAAATTAACAGAGACTTAACAGAGGGAAATACGAATCCGTAAAAATTTTTCGGAAGTGCACACTAGAACAGGTCAGGGAAATCCGAATCCGAATAAATTTTGCGGAAGTGGAAACTAGAACAGGCCTGATAGTTATTATTATCGGTAAATATGTATAAACATATAAAACTGTAATTATGAATTGTATAGACATAGCTTATTGTTTATTTTATTATTTCTTTTGGCATTTCTTACTGTAAGCTTCAAGGGTATTTAAATGAAAAATATTAAATTTAAACTTTTCTTTTATCTATTTTCAGAAATTCTTTTTAAAAAGGTTGAAACAGAATTAAACCATGAATCTATTAAAAATGTTTTTGTTATGATTAAACTATACATAAAGGAATCGAGAGAATAGTGTATCTTTTTGTAAAATGGAAATGTCAAAAGAAATACATATAACACTTGTGGTCCTCGTGACTTTGACCTTCAGCATAACAGTGTCGAAGCAAAAGGGGCTAAGTACCAACGGTCAGGACACAGTCTCCGTGTCCCTGCCCGGCGATATCGTTCTTGGCGGCCTCTTTCCAGTTCATGAAAAGGGCGAAGGAGCCCCTTGTGGGCCAAAAGTATACAATCGTGGAGTTCAACGTTTAGAAGCGATGCTTTATGCAATTGATCGAGTTAACAATGACTCTAATATACTACCTGGAATCACGATAGGCGTCCATATATTAGATACTTGCTCGAGAGATACATATGCCCTCAATCAGTCCCTTCAATTTGTACGGGCTTCTCTTAACAACTTGGACACTTCTGTGTTTGAGTGTTTGGACAGATCAACTCCACAACTGAGAAAGAATGCATCGTCGGGTCCAGTTTTTGGAGTTATTGGTGGATCGTATAGTTCGGTATCATTGCAGGTGGCCAACTTGTTGCGTTTATTTCATATTCCGCAAATATCACCGGCCTCTACTGCTAAAACCTTGTCCGATAAGTCACGTTTTGATCTGTTTGCCAGAACAGTGCCTCCAGATACATTTCAATCGGTAGCTTTAGTAGATATAATCAAAAATTTCAACTGGTCGTATGTTTCTACAATACATTCAGAGGGATCTTATGGTAAGTGCACACTATTTCTCATTTTTACAAACAATATTCAAACTCTGCCTTCCCAAATTTGTTTACTAATTAAGTTCTCTAAGTTTTATTGTTGGTTACTCTTTTTTTAATAACAGTTTAATAGAGAGAGTAAAGTATCTTTAATTTTCTTTTTTTAGGTGAATATGGCATCGAAGCTTTTCACAAAGAAGCCAATGAACGTCACGTTTGCATTGCGGTCGCTGAGAAAGTGCCAAGTGCAGCGGACGATAGGGTTTTCGATTCGATTCTTAGTAAACTTCAAAAGAAGCCCAATGCTCGCGGCGTTGTGCTATTTACCAGAGCAGAAGATGCTCGACGTATTTTACTTGCGGCAAAACGTGCTAATTTATCACAGCCCTTTCACTGGATCGCTAGCGACGGTTGGGGAAAGCAACAAAAATTATTGGAGGGATTGGAGGATATTGCTGAGGGCGCTATCACCGTAGAGCTGCAATCGGAAATCATTGAAGATTTTGATCATTATATGATGCAACTGACGCCGGGGACAAATCAGCGAAATCCGTGGTTTGCTGAGTATTGGGAGGATACTTTTAATTGTGTCTTGGAACCTGAGTCAGTATCGAATCTTAACAAATCTACTGGCAGCAAGTCAACACCCAAATCTAAAACCATATGCGATGATAATTTACGGTTATCGGAAAAAGTTGGGTACGTTTTCTTTATATCCCTTATCATTTAATTTAATTCCCTCTTAATTAACTTTGAAATAATTTGTTTAGATACGAACAAGAATCAAAAACTCAATTCGTTGTGGATGCTGTATATGCATTTGCCTATGCACTAGACAATTTGCATAATGATCGGTGCAATATCCAAAGTGATCAGACGACGGAACAACGAAGGCATCAACCACATAGCGAGTCGGTGTGGTACCGACCAATATCAACAAATACCAAGTCCCAAGCCTGTCCTGAGATGACCAATTACGATGGCAAGGACTTTTATAATAATTATTTACTGAACGTGTCATTTATAGGTATTATTATTTAATTTTTGACTCGACATTTCTATTAACTCTCTTTTTAAAAAGATCTTGCTGGCAGCGAGGTTAAATTTGATCGACAAGGCGACGGATTGGCTAGGTATGATATTTTAAATTACCAACGGTTGGAAAACTCATCAGGATATCAATACAAGGTACAAGTCGTTTCAAATATTTATGAATATAAGTTACATAAGTTGAGTTTTTCCTAACTCATACATAATTAGTTATTAGTTATTAATATATGTATTACTAGCGACCCGTCCTAGCTTCATCAGCGATTGCGACACATAATTTCTCAGATTTGCCAGACAAAGATGATTCTCCTGTGTGGATTTTCTAGAATGTTGATATCTGTTTCTCCATTGCATTTTTATACCCTTGCAGGGTATTATAATTTCAGTCAGAAGTTTGCAACGCAGCGAAGGAGACGTTTCCGACCCTATAAAGTATCTATATTCTTGATCAGCATCAACAGCCGAGTCGATCTAGCCATGTCCGTCTGTCCGTCTGTCCGTCCGTCCGTCTGTCCGTTTCTACGCAAACTAGTCCCTCAGTTTTAAAGCTATCTGAATGAAACTTTGCATATAGTCTTCTATATACTCTCACTGATATATATGTCGGAACGGGCCGGATCGGACGACATATAGCTGCCATACAAATGTTCGATACATTTTTAGAAAAAAAAATTATAACTTGGCTGTTTTTCAAAATTTTTGCATCATTTTTGGGATATGGCCATTTTATATTATTCCAGAATTTCCGTAAAAATTTAATGAAAATCGGACGACTATATCTTATAGCTGCCATAGGAACGATCGGAAAATGAATAGGAAAAAAATTATAACTTTGTTGTTTTTCAACATATTCTTATCTACTTTTAGATATGAGCTTCTTTTATTAATTCAGAATTTTGGTAAACATTTTATGAAAGTCGGACAACTATATCATACAGGTGACATATTAGCGATCGGTAAATGTAGAGAAAATGTAAAGCTGTAACTGTCAAGCTGTAAACATAATAAGTATAGGTAAAATGTTATGAAACTCTGTTTAGTGTCGGTTTTCGGCATTATAATTTATAATATTAATATGAAAACCAATCTGCAAGGGTATACAAACATCGGCGTGCCGAAGTTAGCTTCCTTTCTTGTTTTGACTTACGTTTAGCGGTGGATTCTGTTTCTCCGATTGCAACGCATAAGCTTTTTGATCTTGAAGACGACCTAAATTTTAGAAGATGATCCTCCAATACGTCATATTATTAATATTCTCGCTGGCGTTAACTTTTGGAATGTTTAGATGTTTTTCTCCTACGCATTTTATTGACTAGTTTTAGACGTTTTGATAAATTCTTAAGAGGTCTTGGACCAAGTTATTTAAGTTCTAATAAGGATATCTTTTTTTTCTGGAAATAAATATAGGCCTGTTCTAGTTTCCACTCGGAAGTGAATTTGATAACATTTGCGGATTTCCCTTTGACATAAGCGAATTTCCCTTGGTGATTAAAGAACATTTTTTAAATTTCCATTGAATTCCCAAAAAATTTCAACTGGCCACTCACAACAAACGAGATTGCTTTGTCTGAGATTTGCTAATAAGGGGCTAATCAAAGTTTGGGCCTCTGTAGTCTAGTTTGAATTGCAAGCAGCTGTTCTGGTGCCAATTTCCTCGAGAGTAGAGTTTGCCGAGGTTGTAGAAAAAGTTTCCTTCATATAAAATTTTTTTAGTTTGTAGATTGAATTGGCTAGTATTTTAAACAAGAACACGTTTTTATATACTTTAAACTAATAGCCGATCTTTTAATTGTAAAACAACCTAAAAAGTAATTGTTTGAAAATAATCTTAGAATCTTTTTTGGAACGCTAATAACCCTTGATTGGTCCCTCTCAAATAGGATACCGGGTCGGGGTATTTGCATAATGTTGAAGGTTATAATCGAAACGATTTTATTGTGCAACTACAAAATAAATTTAAATCTTAATTCTAAAATATCAAAGAATAAAATACAATAAACATTTGCAATTTACCTAATCGAATTGTATTTAAAAAAATGAATTTCTGATTTTCGGATCTGAATCCGCCAGCCAAATGGCAGTCGGAATGTTTCCGAGTGGTTTCTCTCGGAAGTTAATAGAGACGTAACAGAGGGAAATACGAATCCGTGGTGATTTTTCGGAAGTATGGGGGTAAGGGAAATCCGAATACGAGTAGATCTCGCGGAACTGGAAAGTAGAAATGGCATACATAGCATATAATTACTTGATTTTGTTAAAATTGAAAAAAACATTATTTTTAAAAAGTAAACAATATTTTTAGATTTAAAATATCTAATATAATATAAATATAAAATATATGTTAAATAAAAAAATATTATGCCTATTTATATTAACTAACCTATTACATAATGTATTTACGGTTTTACATGTTCAGATTTTTCATATGGCAACAATATGATATATGAAGTTGTCCGATTTTTACTTAAACTTAACTTAAAACCGAAATTCTAAAATAATACAAAATGGCCATGTCACATAGTAGATGAAAATATGTTGAAATAAGTTATTTGTCTAAAAATATTCCTATCTTTTTAATGATATAGAAATGATCATCAGTGAGCCGCCCCCCTTAGCCATAAATCTGCAAAGCGCCTTTGTAGTCTCAGTCGCTCGCTTTTTCGTGTCTTGTATGTGCACTGAATGTTAGCTTTGAGTCCAGTTTAACTCCTAGTTACCTCTGTTACCGCCGTAAATTAGATTTCAAATCTTTAGCCGGGTGATAAACGGTGTGACCATCGAGTTTCTGATCACGCAAAAATTAAAGGTATTTTTTCCTGGAAATGTATCTGGCCACTTGAGAAAGCACCGGCCTGGGAAAAATGCAAAGTTTTTTTTAAAGCTGCGCATTGTTTTGTAAAACCTAAAAACTTAAAGTGACTGCTTAACTGCTTGTCGAACAATTAATAACCCTACGCCAATCATCCGTGCTATCAACACCTTCTGCGTCCTTAAGTTTTCCCCTAGCTAACAAGAGCTCAGTTTTCGTCCACCAGTTTCAGATCGTCTGAGTTCAGCCAGCTTTTTACACATATTATTACTCATTACTTGCGTCAACTTGCGCTGTGCGTTCTCGGTATTTAGAGCTGTAATGACTGCGACTATGTCGTTTGCCTACCCCCCGATATTCATGTTCTCAGGGATACATAGGTGGAAAATTTCTTCGTAGCTGATGTTCCATAACTATGGTCTAAGTATTGATCCTTGTGCGGCTTCTGAAGTTATCTGCATACATTTCTCCCCTGCTTTTGTTTGATGCAGTAGTCGTCGGTTATTATCCGCATCAGTTATCCTGAGATTTAAAATCGTTTTTTTTAAGAGGATCAACTATGTTGTAAAGCATTTTTAACGTCTAGAGTAGCTTGGAGTACTACCAGTCTCGAGACGTGGTTGCCCTGTTGGCTGCTGAGCACTTAGTTTACGACTGCTTGGATTGCTTCAATGGTCGATCTGCCTGATATTACAAATTGCTGTTCTTATTGCATTGAAGGATCACCATGAAAATTCCTCTCAAACGCAACGGTGGTGTATAAGACACAAATTGTCAGGAGTATTGACACACCAGGACACTGCAAACTTCGGTCAGTCTGAGTAGTCTGTGGATACTTCCAAAATTCCGTTTACTGCCCTGCTAACAAAGAGTACCGCCATCCAAAAAAAATGTGGAAACTGGAGAAAACCATACTGGCAAACTAGAGAGACTGTGTAGTCTTCAGGGAGCTGAAGAGTCGATTACGATGAACGGCAGCTACTCGCCAATAAAATACATAAAACAAGTACCATAATTCAAAAACTACGGCAGACGATCACTATAGATCTTCCGGATAGCAAAGCCCATAGCGTGACAGACATCCTTTTCAGAGAACTCATCAAACACCATTTTCACCAAAGATTTGCAACAAATTACTTGCAAGGCACCGCTATAAAAGTGCAGTCAGGTAACAGCAAATTTTTCATTGCCACTGTCTACTGCCCACCTCGCATTACAATCTCTAAAGGCCAATTCAAGCGAAGCATGAGCAATAAATAAGACTACGCTTCCCCTAGTAGCCCCACATATCGACCAGCAGACCCCAGGAAGATACCAGATCTAATTGAATCATCAAAAATGCAAAACTAATATATGTATATTGAGAATCTCTCGCCAACCATTATGAAGGGGTCACCCAGATCTAAGCTCTCCTATTGAAACCGTCACCCCAATAAGAAATTCATCAGGAAGCTCCTGGAACTTGTGAAAACTAACTACACTCAAAGAATGCGCATCAGTAAATATATCGAACTGAAAATGAGAGATATTGACAGCATCACACAGAAACACAAAGTAATAGGTATAGGCGTTCTTAACGGAACTGTTTTGCGCTCTCCATTTGGAGTATTTTTGCTGATAAACCACCGGTGTTTATTTAAAATGTGTGTTTAAATTTATTTTTTTTTTTTTTTTTTTTTTTTTCGCGCGGGGTCCCGCTTCCACCTCCCGCCCAACCGACCGAGGGGCGCAGCCGTGTGACGTACGGCACGAATCGCGAACTAGATAGACGCGTTAGAAGGAAAGACGAAAATGAACGAGGAAACATTAGAGAACAAAATATAATATAAAATAACTAAATCTAATAATCTAATAATCTGATCTAAAAATAAAAATAAAAATAAAAAAAAATTAATAAAGACGCATGCAAAATTATTGCTACACTACGAGATAACTACTACAAGTCATGCAAAAATAAATAAATAGGTAAAATAAAATAAAATAAAATAAAAACTCATGCAAAATTAAACTACGGTGCTACACTACGAGCTAACTCTACAAGTATTAAGGTTTTTAATATAGACATACATTAACCTATAAATATTACCATATATTAACCGTTTCATAGTTACAGTTTTACATTCATTTACATCTTTAGTTCCTATGTCAGTTATATAATATAGCTTAGCCGGGTTTCATAAAATTAAAGCAGAAATTTTTAAATAAAAAAAAATTGATCCAATAGTTTCTATGACAGTTATCCGATATAGTTTTTCGATTTATATACCTACAATTTATAAAATAATACAAAATGACCATATTATAATTAATTATAATTTTTTTTTTAACATTTGTCGTCATATCCGGCTCTTTCCGACATATGGGCATTTCCATGGTGTCGCACGCGACATTCGTACGCATTCAAAGCAAAAAAAAAGTATTTTATTTTTATTTCTTTTAAAAATATTAACTTATAGCTCTTGTCTAGGGCTATAATTGGTGTTAGTGTTGACTTTGAGTGTATGCTCAAATTTAAGAAATTTAAGGGTTCGCACGCGACAAAAACAGATGTCACTTTACGCGGCGAGCTGTTTAAACACTGATTTTAGCGAGACGGCTGGGAATATTTTAATGAAACAAATTTTAAAATGTTATGCGATAATGTCATTTTCATATGCTTTAATTTACAATCAGAAATTTAGCGTAGTTTATTTTTTATTGAATTTTAATAAGGTGTCGCACGCGACATTTTTTATCATCATACTTTGCATGTAATTTTTACTATTATAAGTAAATTGGAAGAGCATATATCCATTTTATTTCGACTTTTTGCATTCTTCTTGTGATGTTAGTAAACAACAGTCAAAGCATAATGCCTCGGTTTGGATGTAATTATCAAAAGAAAACAGGCCCATTTTTATGATGTTTTTCATCAAAATAATGAAAAATCGTGTTTGCGCGAATATGCATTCGAATATTTCGAAATTTGTTTTAGAATATGATAAAGCCCTTCAAATTTAATCAGTTGACCTTTTCCTAATGTTTCTATGTTGAAAAAAAAAACATTTTAGAGAAGTTTTAGTTTTTTGGCCGCGGTTGACATTTCTGTGGAAATGCCCATATACATATATCAGTGAGAGTATTCAGAAGACTATCAGGCCTGTTCTAGTTTCCACTTCCGCAAAATTTATTCGGATTCGGATTTCCCTGACCTGTTCTAGTGTTCACTTCCGAAAAATTTTTACGGATTCGTATTTCCCTCTGTTAAGTCTCTGTTAATTTGCAGACGGAAACTTTTCGTGTGTCATTTGTCCGGCGGATTCAAATCCGCAAAATCAGAAATTAATTATTTTAAAATACAATGCGATTATGTATATTACAAATGTTAATTGTAATCTATTCCTAGAGGTTTTGGGAACATTATTGCATAATTAAATTAGCTAATACTAAAGTACTTGATTTAAAAATAATTATTTTGTTGTTGCACCTTAAAATCGGTTCGATTCTAACCTTCAACATTATTGCAAATCCGCTGCCGCTGTGTCGTATTTGGGAGGGACCATTTAAGGGTTGTCAGTGTTTCAAAAAAAAAAAAAACGGCATATATTTAAGGTTAATTTCGAACAATTACTTTTTATGTTGTTTTACAATTAAAATATCTGCTATTAGGTAAAGTATATGAAAAAGTGTTTTTCTTTAAAATACCAGCCAATTCAATCCACAAACTGAACTAAATTGTATGCGAAGGGAATTTTTTCTAAACCCTCGGCAACTCTACTTTCGAGCATTTAGCTACCAGAACTGCTGATTGCAATTACAAATATTTCAAAATGTTTATTTCCTGTCTTAATGCTTATTCCTTAGATTTTATTATTTAAATTAGTGCTTCATTACTATCTATGAGTTGGAGACTACAGCGGGCCAAAATTTGATCAGCCCCTTTTAGCAAATCTTAGACAAGGGAATCTCTTTTGTTGAAAGCGACCAGCTGATTTTGTTTGGGAATTTAAGGGAAATTAAAAAAATTTCCTTAAATCACCAAGGGAAATTCGCTTATGTTAAAGGGAAATCCGCAAATGTTATCAAATTCACTTCCGAGTGGAAACTAGAACAGGCCTGTATATGTAAAGTTCATTCAAATTTGCAGACATGCAAGGGTATAAAAATAAAACGTAACGTGAGTACCTCGGGACACTTATCCCTAAACTAATGAATTAAAGATTTTTGGTATCGGATTTTTTTTGACAGTTAAGAGGTACACCGAAAACCAAATTTTTTGTCGGGGATTTGGGAGATTACTTATAGACCTTTAGAAACGGACATGGCTAGATCGACTCTTCTTTTGATGCTGTCAATAAGTCCTTCAAGCTCAAGACGCTTTTGTAAGATTTGTTATCTCGGCGTTCCTTAACTCAAATGTATAGTATCTAGCCGTAATTATATATAAAACAAGCTTAAATGCTTTACTTACATATATCTAAAGTCAAAAACTGTTTGACGCTTTTTAGGTTATTGGAAAATGGTTTAATGGATTGCAGCTTAATTCTGAGACAGTTGTATGGAATAAGGAGGCGGAACAACCAATGTCTGCTTGTTCCCTGCCATGTGAGGTTGGGATGATAAAGAAGCAACAGGTAATATTTAATCAATTTCTTTAAATATTTACTATATTCTATTCATACATAGGGCGACACATGCTGCTGGATTTGTGATAGTTGCGAGTCATATGAATATGTCTTTGATGAATTTACATGCAAGGACTGCGGCCCCGGACTATGGCCCTATGCTGACAAGCTCTCTTGCTTTTCTCTCAATATTCAATATATGCGATGGAATTCGCTTTTTGCGATTATTCCCATGGCTATAGCCATCTTTGGGATTGCCGTGACATTAATAGTTATAGTTTTATTTGCAAAAAACCACGATACTCCTCTGGTCAGAGCATCGGGCAGAGAGCTAAGCTATACTCTTCTATTTGGCATACTCGTCTGTTACTGCAACACATTTGCGCTAATAGCAAAGCCCACAATTGGTTCGTGTGTACTTCAAAGATTTGGCATTGGGGTTGGGTTCTCTATAATCTATAGTGCCCTACTCACGAAAACCAATAGAATTTCAAGAATATTTCACTCTGCTTCCAAGTCAGCCCAACGCCTTAAATATATAAGTCCGCAGTCGCAGGTTATAATAACAGCATCACTGATCGGTAAGATTAATATATTTATATATATCTTATATACAAGACTGTTATACATATATAGAAGACTATTGAGTGTGTTCAGTTAAGCGGTATTCTTGTTACATTTTTTCAACAACAAATTATATGAGAGTGACTCGTTTCAAAAGAAAAGCAATACATCAATTGGTATTAAATTAAAGTTATTTCGGGAAGGTAAAAAAGGTAAAAATTCGTGTTTTCACTTTTTTAGCGAACATTCGAGTTTTTGTTTTGCGCTCCGAATTTTTGTGTTTTTTTTATGTCTCAGTTTAATTGTTAACATACAATTTTTAACCTATACCGTTTTCCTACTGTAAGTGCATGTGCCTTTCTGTGTTTAACTAATTTAATTTTAACAAACTCTTTTAGTTTTGTGCCCCCCTTGGTGTTGTTCCGTTAGTTTCTCAACGCCGTATTTTTGTTGCTTATAGCTGCGCTTAAGCGGTTGTAAAATCTCCTTACTCTTTGCTCTGCAGTCTTACTCTCCCGCTCTCACGTTTTAACGGCACTCCCTCTTGTGATGCGGTCTTATGCGCTAAGTGACTCGACTTGACGAGACGTATTGCTTATATAATTTCCAGAAAATTGCCATGCCTGTCGTGAGGTTGAGAAGAATCTGTTATCTTTCACGCAATTAAAACAGAAGGGGTTTCCAACGTAACTTTCAAACCTATGTGATTTACACAGACTTTAGCAAAGCATTTGACTCGGTTAATCATTCTCTTCTTGTAGTGAAGGTTGACTTAATTGGGATTCCTGATGATCTTCAAAGGAGTTTGAGTTATTTGAGTGACAGGACTCAAAAGGTTCAAATGTTCAAATTAAAAATGAAAACGGATGACATTTGCACGTGTTACTCCGCAGTTTGCCACTTACTGTTTTTGACGATTTGGGTGTTCGCCTAGACCCTAAACTTTTGTTCTCTGAACATATTTCTAGCATGGTTAATAAAGCCAGAGGCATGCTCGTTTTTATTAAAAGTTCGTCGAAGGAATTCGATTTCCCTTATGTAACGAAGACTTTTTTTACTGCCTTTGATATAAGTGACACTCTTCCCAAACTTAAAACCTAAATACTTTTAGAATTAGCTCATGTATGTAGTGTAGTGCTTTTTTCCCCGCTTTCTTTCTAACGCGTCTATCTAGTTCGCGATTCGTGCCGCTCGGTCGGTTGGGCGGGAGGAGGAAGCGATACTCCGCGTGAAAAAAGACAAGACAGGAAGCTAGATCATAATTATATATATTTATTTTTACAGGTTTAGAGTTACAAGTTATGATTTTTTTTATTAATTTCGCGGATCGTTCATATAGCAGCTATATAAATAGGGTCACCTCATAGGGTCGGAAATGTCTCTTTCATTTCGTTGCAAACTTCCGACATAAATTATAATACCCTGCAAAGGTATAAAAAATATTAATATATATAATTACATTTATCCACAGCCATACAAATATTAATCACGATGATTTGGATGGTTGTAGAGCCACCTGGAACGCGTTTCTACTATCCCGACCGCACAGAGGTGATACTAAAATGCAAAATACAGGATATGTCTTTCCTATTCTCTCAGCTCTACAATATGATTCTAATCACTATTTGCACGGTATATGCAATTAAAACAAGAAAAATACCTGAGAATTTTAATGAATCCAAATTTATTGGATTTACCATGTACACAACATGTATAATATGGCTAGCTTTCGTGCCGATATACTTTGGCACTGGAAATTCCTATGAGGTATAAAATATAAAAAATAATATATATACATTTTAGACTTATAATTAATTGACTTCCAGATTCAAATTACCACATTGTGCATTTCAATAAGTCTCAGCGCTTCGGTGGCCCTAGTTTGCCTATATTCACCAAAAGTCTACATTCTTGTATTTCATCCAGACAAGAATGTACGCAAGTTGACAATGAATAGCACAGTTTACAGGCGATCGGCAACAGCTGGTACTGGAGCCGGCGGAGGAGCTCAAGGCGCACCGAATAGTTCAGGATTTAGTCGGACTCAGATGGGTGGAAGCAGCACCACCTTGCCTGTTCAAGGAAGTGCGGTATGTGGTGCTATGACCTCTTCAAGCGTGCAGCCTATACAACAAAATAGCCCAAAAATTAATGAAAAAGTCTCAAGTCCTATCGCCGAATTCAGCAATGGCGAATATCTGGTTGAAGATGAATTTGAATGTGGAGGGTCAGTCTGCAGTGGTCGATCAAAAAATTAAGACACAAAAGATATATATTAAAAAAAAAAACAATTCTTTTGTAAAACAATTAGGGGAGAGTGGGGATAGGTGAACCATGGGGATAGATGAACCACTGCAAATATTTCACCTTCTGTCAAGATTTTGCCATCTATATGTGTGTTGCTTACTTAGTCGATATCCTAACCTCACACCCACGCACAGTCGCGTCAAACGATTGTTGTCGTTTTTATCGCTAGTCGAAGTTGGAATTCGCCGTTTGCAGCTTCATTTGTGACCTAACGTTTTCTTGGAAAAATTTTATCGTGCTTCGCCAGTGGCATTAAACTTCATAAAATTGTATTTTATCGTAAGTAGACGCAAATTATGATATTTCCACGGATAGCTCACGCAGTTTAAATAATTCATGTTTTCTTCAAATCACTTCTAATTGGCTAATGACTTGTGGGGATACATAAACCACCTTTCCAAATTTGATTTACTAAATTTTCCATCGCAGGCTGCCAAAATGGTGAGAAACTACAAACAAAATATCAAATCAGGTTTTGAAAAGAGTGGAATTTTTCCCTTCAACCCACAAAAGTTTTCTGCATCTGACTTTCTTGCGACACAGAAAACACTCACAATCAAAATTCTCAACAAATGGCAATCGTACAAGATGAAAATGTACTCCTGAACACTCCTGCGAGGAACAATAACTCAGTCGAGTCCGCAATGTCTCCCAATATTGACGTGGATGATGTTCCTTTGGCGATCAGAATGCGTTGGTTCTTGCCAGGAAAATCGCCAGAGGACTTACGAGGGTACCCAAAGGCTAAACCACGAAAATAGACGACTCGGGGAAAAAAACGAGGAAGGAGTATCATTGCTACAGACTCACCGCAGAAAAATTGATCGCGGAAAAACACAATCAGATAACTCAAGAAACCCTTCGAAAAAAGAAAGAATAAAAACAAAAATAAGAATAAATAGCAATATTGTAACGTTTTATTTTATGCTGTAAAGGTGCAATGTTTATATTCGAACAGAAAGAAGGCATGCACAAAGAAAAAAATTACACTTTTTTATACAATTGCAGTTTTTGTGTTATCCTGATAGGTGGTTCAACTATCCCCATAGGGTGGGGATACCTGAACCATTCGAGACAAAAATATGGAAAGCAAATAAACTTTACAAAACAAAATATAGTATTTTTGCATAATACTCAATATTCCAAGGAATGTGGGCTCTTTTAGATTTCTATATAGGCAGACCCTTACGTCAAATAGTTCAGTCATAATAATGTTTATAAAGAAAAGTGGTTCACCTATCCCCACTCTCCCCTATGCTCAGCATATCATGTATCTTTTTAAAATTAGCGTGAAATTTAAGGTTTCTGCGTTAAAAAAGTTTCATCTTTAGAAAATGTTGCTGTTTGTTTCATAATTAAATTTAAACTTTTAAATAGATTTATTATTGAGTTTTAGGTAAAGCAATGAATTGGTTTAAAAAGTTCCATTAAATTAAATTATTAAATTATTTTAAACATCGGAGTTATTCACATTTGGTTTTCAAGACAAAAAGAGAAAAAGAACAATGTACATATGTTACTTTAAAAACATAAAAACGTAACACTTTGTTATTAAAAAGCTAATATTTCGTTATACTATATAAATACACATGGAATAATAATAGAACTCTTCAAAACTATTTGTAAGCTTTTTTAACATCAACGATCTATTAAGTAATTAAGTAATCTTTATTTTGTACATAAGCGAGTGTGCAATACACATTTTTTAAAAGTAATAGGCCCACCTTTATACGAATTGAAGAATAAGCATAAAGAAATCATTCGGTAAATAGCACAGGTACACAGCCAAAAATTTCCACGAACCATTTCAAGTTTTCCATGATATTTGGGTGCTCCTGAGTAAAAGTCCAATACAAAATTATTTTCCATCACCTACAGGTTCCGCGGTATACCTAAGAATACAAAAAACCGATGTTTGCCGTCATTTTGAATTACGTGGCCTATATAATTGGACTTACCTTTATTATTTTCGGTAGGACCTACTCTCAATACATCACGGCACTACTAAAAAATAGTCCCAATCGTGGACCATTGCCCATGTCTTGGGAATTCGACGCCACAGTTGAAACTCCCAAAATTTTCAACATTTCTGTGATGAAAAAACAATTCTGAGAATTAAATCTTATATGGAACTAA
The DNA here is from genome assembly GCF_030179895.1 of Drosophila kikkawai. Classification (NCBI taxonomy): domain Eukaryota; kingdom Metazoa; phylum Arthropoda; class Insecta; order Diptera; family Drosophilidae; genus Drosophila; species Drosophila kikkawai. The sequence goes on along the minus strand of NC_091732.1, from coordinate 2,066,022 downwards.
TTTTAAATATTCATTGAATCTATTGTTCATTGTATTCTTTAATTTCGGTTTAAAGCGTTTTCATGAGGACATTTTATTGGATTTATTAAACGAATAAAACCGCTTTTTTGGTTTGATTATCTACTACTATTTTCTGTCAAAATTCAAATAAGTCAAGGCAACCTATAGAATGCGAGTAAATATGTATCTTTTTATATATAATATAAATTTAGATTTTTTACTCGCATTCTATAGGTTGCCTTGACTTATTTGAATTTTGACAGAAAATAGTAGTAGATAATCAAACCAAAAAAGCGGTTTTATTCGTTTAATAAATCCAATAAAATGTCCTAATGAAAACGCTTTAAACCGAAATTAAAGAATACAATGAACAATAGATTCAATGAATATTTAAAATTAGTTCCATATAAGATTTTATTCTCAGAATTGTTTTTTCATCACAGAAATTTTGAAAATTTTGGGAGTTTCAACTTTGGCGTCGAATTCCGAAGACATGGGCAATGTCGAACGATTTGGACTATTTTTTTAGTAGTGCCGTGATGTATTAAGAGTAGGTCCTACCGAAAATAATAAAGGTAAGTCCAATTATATAGGCCACGTAATTCAAAATGTCTGCAAACATCCGTTTTTTGTATTCTTAGGTATACCGCGGAACCTGTAGGTGATGGAAAATAATTTTGTATGGGACTTTTACTCAGGAGCACCCAAATATCATGGAAAACTTGAAATGGTTCGTGGAAATTTCATAAAGTTTAATTTTGTGTTCCTGTGTAGTTAATAATATGCTGCTTATTACAGAATTAACTAAAAGTTTTAACAAGTAACCACTAACTATTGATCTAATATAATATAGAAATTCGCATCTAATGGTAATGATTATATTGCAATGAAATCGTTGCCTTTAATTGCAGAGGGAATAATTTAAAGTATCTAACTGCTCCAATTTAATTTCAGATCCTAAAACGTTTCTAAGTACAAATTAACAAATATTTAATTGGATGAATAATAATTTTGATTCAAAATCTATGCAACAATAAATATAAGAGAACCCTGTAAAAACGACACAATTAAACAAACATTAAAACAATTACAAGTTAATACTGGCTAAACTTATTTACCAGAAATTTGACTTAAATTTTGTTCCGTCACAATTCAATTTAATTTTCGAGACATTTGAAAATATCTTTTTTCAGATCAGAGAGAGAGAGAGAGGGGGTATTTTTTCTCCATGGAATTGTATGTATTACCTAGCTTAAAGGTTATTTTTTGCCAAGTCCCGACAGAATACCTAGCTATGTGCTTAGGTATTGTGCCGACGCTCAACGCAATCCCCTTTTGAAATTGTTTACTTTACCTTAGAAACCTTCCACTTTCCCGTTATTTGGAAGGTAGCAAATTGGAGGCCAACAACTATAGAGGAATCTCTATGTTGTCGGCCATTCCAAAAGTGTTCCAAAATTTCATTACTCCTCATTTGCAGCACCTGTGTAGATCAATCATTTCTCCAAGCGAAGATCAACAACAACCAATCTCTTGGAGCTCACTTCCTTTATTATAAAGGGCTACCGAAATAACTTTTAGACAAATGTAATCTATACTGATTTCTGTAAAGCATTTGACTACGTTAACCATACTCTTCTTGTTCGGAAACTCGATTTAAAGGGATTTCCGATTGATCTTAATTGGATCTCATGTTATCTGAATGGCAAGACGCAAAAGGTCCACATTAAAAATAAACTTTCTAATGTGGTAAGGGTTACATCTCCCGCGAGGGGGTCATTATTTATCAACGATATGCCCAAAATTTTGACTAACTCTAGAGTACTTATGTTCGCTGACGACGTCAAACTTTGTGTGCAATATATGGACGCCTCTTGCTAGTCAGACTCACAGATTGTAACAATTTTCAAATATGATTCCGCGTAAACTTATTAAACTTTAATGGCTCTAAGTGCAAGCAAATTAAATTTTTCTGTGTCGTTCCTTAGCCTGCAAACTATACGCTGAACTGCTGCTCTTTGGAAAGAATTAATATAGCTGATGATTTTGGCGTCCGTCTGGATCCTAAACTTGACTTTATCGATCATATTTCGTGCCTGGTGAATTATGCCGGGGTGTGCATGGTTTCATTAAACAGTGGTCGAAGGAATTTAATGACCCCTATGTTACAAAATCCTTATATACTTCCTTCCTTCCCTCAGTATGGCGTCCACGTTTTTTTTTTTAATTTAATTTTTTTGGTATTAGAAAAGTTTGCTGCTACAACCTTTAGTGTATTATTTTATTATTAATTAACCATTTGTAGAAGAGTTAGTGAATATCATGTCCTCCTTCTTAGTTCAGGCGCCGGGTAGGCAGCTCCCGGATTGTGACACTCTGCAGTCGTCTTCGTGTAGTTCTCGTTCCGAGTCTTCTGGCCAGCGTTTTGAGGTGGTGTTTTGCATTTTTGCCCTTGTCTGCTTGACGTTGGAGCTGAACGTCAGCCTCTTGTCGAGGACCAGTCCCAGATAGGTGTGCTCCATAAGTTGTGGCAAGAGCTGACCGTGGAGAAAGACACCTGGACACGTGCCACTCTTCAGGGTGTATGTGACCACCGCACACTTGTCTGTGTTGATGGCCACATTCCATCTACAGGCCCAGTTCTCATACTTCTTCAGGAGTATCTGAAGCTTGTCTGAGGCACTGTAGATGCAGCTTGATCTTACCAGCACTGCAGTGTCATCTGCATAGGTGGCAACACATGATAGTTCCTCGGAAAATGTCCCAGTCTCAGGGTTGCGTTGTAGACTAGAACCAAGAAGAGAAGTGCTTTGACCGGAAGGACTTCTGAAAGAACGATTGGGGCAACAGGAAGCATCATTTGGTGCGGAACGTCCAGGGTGGCACTGACTTGGGTACCGGGTGCCTTTGTGGGTCCCGCCCTTGTTGGTCCCGGGCGCCTTTGTATGTCCTGGGCGCCCTTGTTGGTCCCGGGCGCCTTTGTATGTCCTGGGCGCCCTTGTGGGTCCCGTGCGGCCCCGAGGGTCGTGGGCGCCCACAGTAAACGCATAAAAGCGGTTCAAACGAACTTTTTACTTTTCGCGGTTTAAACTGGGATACTAATAGACTCCTACTAATTAACTTACCCTCTTTATCTAATCGTAGAACCATGCTAGGTATTACATTTATATATAACCTAATCCGCGGTGACGTGGAAAGTGCTGACTTGCTGGGTCAGCTTAATTTTCACGTACCTAGTGGAAACACTATTTAGTTTTGCCCCACTGTAGAGCATCCTTTGAATTGCATGAACCCTTTAGAGTGATTTGTGCAAATTACAATGATGTATACACCATGGCATCTAATGTAGATAGACTTCCTAAACGAAAAACTTTAATCTTAAGCCACTTAGTACGTATGCAGGCAACCAATCCGCCGACCATACTGCAACGTCTTACCAAAAAAAAAATTAGCGTTCTCGACATTTTTGTTTGCCTGGCCTCAGTGGCCCAACTGGTAAGCGACCGTTCTGCGAATTCTGAGACATCCCGACCGAGAATTAAGAAATGTAAGTTGTTTTTTTTACTAATACTATACTAATATGATTGTTTTAAATTTTTTAATTTAATTATATATATATATATATATATATATTTTTCCTGTTATATATATATATATATATATATATATATATAATTTAATTTATATAAATAATCTATGCATTCCATTTTCTATGTTGTCAGCAACATTTCACCAATTCGCCCTCCATAATTATGCAAGTTAGGCCACCGATTATAGAAAACAAACGTCAAATTACCGAACCGATCGAAAACCGAAGTAAACCAACTGTGTGATTGTGATCAGCCTGAATGGAGGCAGCAGTCTCGATCATCCTTTTTTGCTCATACCGAGTCGAGAGTGATCGGAACTGAATGTTCGCTGTTGATGCAAAATTTTGCGTCACAAAAAATCCAAATCAATGATCGGATATAATCGAAAATATGTTGATCGTTGCAGCTCTCTGTTATAGATCGCGAGAGGAGAGCAGCTCACATTAAACGAGATATCGGCAAGTTCACAACGGTTGCCACAGAATATTGGGCGATAGGAACGGACGCATGTAATGCTAGCTGTAGAAGCTGCTAGGAATATTGAATATTTTGACTAAAAGTTCTTTAGAGACATATATTTTAAAAGATGAAATAGATATTCGAATAAAATTTTTTTTTAACCGTTGCTAAAATTGTTCATTTCTTCCGCTCTAGTTTAGCCTTGAATGAAAGTAATTAATTGAATACCGTACCGTACCAAATAAAGACATTCAAGGATTGAGAGAGAAAGAGAGAGGAGAGAGAGAGAGAGAGGAGAGAGAAAGAAAGAGAAAGGAGAGAGAGAGAGAGAGAAAGAAAGAGAGACAGGAGAGAGAAAGAAAGAGAAAGGAGAGAGAGAGAGAGAGAGGAGAGAGAAAGAAAGAGAGAGGAGAGAGAAAGAAAGAGAAAGGAGAGAGAGAGAGAGAGGAGAGAGAGAGAGAGGAGAGAGAGAGAGAGGAGAGATAGAGAGAGGAGAGAGAGAGAGAGGAGAGAGAGAGAGAGGAGAGAGAGAGAGAGGAGAGAGAGAGAGAGGAGAGAGAGAGAGAGGAGAGAGAGAGAGAGGAGAGAGAGAGAGAGGAGAGAGAGAGAGAGGAGAGAGAGAGAGAGGAGAGAGAGAGAGAGGAGAGAGAGAGAGAGAGAGAGGAGAGAGAGAGAGAGAGAGAGGAGAGAGAAAGAGAAAGGAGAGAGAGAGAGAGGGGAGAGAAAGAAATAGAAAGGAGAGAGAGAGAGAGAGGAGAGAGAGAGAGAAAGGAGAGAGAGAGAATGAGAGAGAGAAAGAGAGATTTTCGTACAGAAGAAAGGCAGACTTCAAATAAACTCTAAAATTAAGAAAAATCATTCTTAACTTATTTTATTTTTCTTTTGAAATATGTTATTTACATATATAATAATTACTTTACAATATCGACCAACTAAATTATGTTATGGGTATATGTATATATTATATACTAGAAACTGGCGTAACCCCAAAAAATGCATTTTAAACAAATTTTCTTATATGAATATACAATACACACGGATTACTTCTTTCGTTTTGCTAATATTCACAAAAAAGTAATAAAAAATCTGAACGCTATATATGAACTAATTTTTTAATTTTTTCTTTTTTTTTTTTTTTGTTGTAATTAATAGCATTGTTTTAATTTATGTTGCCGTTTGATGAATTTATTTTAATTGTGTACAGCTGAGGAATGTTGAATGCTACGTTCAAATTCTTCTAAACTAAGCGCTTGGTTTTGATTCAAATGAGGAAGCTTTCCGGCTGAGGCTTTGGCCAGGAGCTCTGGCGAGAACCATTGCGCCAATTGATTATTGGTTGGAGGTGATTGCGTTGGCATCCGATCATCTCTGTCGTAGCTAGTACTCTTAACTACATTTCCGGAGTCGCCGCAAAGATCATGAAAGCCACCTGAAAATGTACATTGGACATAATTAAATCACAAATTTTTGTTATGTTATGTGATCTCGGGTAACTTAAAAAGGCAGGTTTATTATCAAGTTGAAAAGACCTTAAGAGCATCTCTTTAATCTCTTTGACTTAAAAAAGGCGACAAATAACAGCGAAGAAGAATATGGCTTTTTTTTTTTTTTTTAATCTGGCTTACCAGCTAATAAAGGTGTCGAAGTCATTGGGAAATTCGATTGATGATGATGCGGCTGCTGCTGTTGCAGATCGCCATAAATCACTCGAGGTCGAAGAGGTTGTCGCTGCTGCTGGTGATGCATCAAGAGATTTTGCTGCTGCTGGAAATTATTCTGAGGGAACCCATCAGGAAAACTTATATTTTGATGCAAGCTTTCTGTATTTAAATTTGATTCTACTGAAGTCTTAAAGCGAAGTTGTTGCTGCTGCATCTGTTGGTGATGCTGTTGCTGCTGCTGAAGATGCTGTTGTAACTCTATTTTTTGGTTTAAAGAAACGACTGCCGGAATTTGAATTTGCGGCATTGAATTGGGGCCTCCTTTAAGTATGGGGCGTCCTGGAAATACCGATAAATAAGTAAATTATTGTCAAGAAGTCTACCATTAAGATCTTGTTATTGCCTTATTTTAATTTCAGTCAGAAAGACTAGTTTCCGACCATATCAAGTATATATTCTTGAGCAACAGCAGCCAGCCGAGTTGATCTAGCCATGTCCGTCAGTCCCATTCTACGCAAACTTGTCCCTCAGAGATGTCTGAATGAAACATTGCCCAGTCTTCGAACTTTTTTAAATTAGTATTTTGTATCGTATCACAAAAACGCGCCAGGAAATGGACTTCTCCCAGTTTATCCAACCAACAGTAATCATAATGTACTCTTTCAAATACTATTAATTTTTAACCATGGAATATCAAAATGATCAATGTGTCGCAGTCAAAGTCAGAAAGAAACTATTACGTCAATTGATTGGCCTCGAAACTTTCAGTCCACTATAGAGAACGTTAGCATCCTATTTGAGGAACTAGGATCCAAATTTCCAATTGCCGGTGACTGGTAAATTCACTATCGACATTGGGGATCTCGAAATTCTCCATCCAATGGTATCCAGGTCCTTGCATTGCCCGTACAGCCTACGGACGCCTCAGCAATCGACTTTGCCATACATGAAGTAATTCGCTCTGAGCTTATCTCCATCTCAGATAGCTTGAGACTAAGTACTGATCACATTCCTATAACCCAACTAAGAACTGCTGCTCACAAGCTGCATATTCTCTTCAAAACGCGTGCATTCCACGGTTTCAGGCAGCCATTGATCAACTTGTAAACCTCAACATGGTTCTAATCTCCACTGAAGACATTGACGACGTCACTGAGCTATTTGTCCGATATATCCAAATCGCTTCAGATTTTCTAACCTGTGGGCCAGGTTCAATGAACCTGGATCTGGTTAGGTCTTACGTCGCAGAAGCATGGGGTCGAGAGATCCGTCCGACAAAAAAGAATATTGTCATCCTAAGGACGAAGAAGTTTCTATATAAAACGAAAATCGGTTATTTCGCTGATTTGCTAGGCAGTGCTGACCCCACAAAACCCGCTCTGGAAAGCAGCAAGATACTTAAAGGCTACCCACTCGCAGAATCCCTATGAAGCGTGCTGCCAACACTTGATACAGATCGGATGCAGAAATTTCCTTTTGACCTTGCTAAGCGTGAGGACGTGCAAGCATCATATACTGTTCTTCCTTCCAAGTGAAAGGCTATGTCGATAATATGATTATCGATAATATGATTATCTGCTTCGTAAAAACCTGTAAAAAGGCTATTTCTTTAGCGATTTTGGCTTTTGGCTGTGCGACAACATGTCAACATGAAAATGTCATAGCTCCTCATTTCCAGCACCTAAGTAGATCACTTTACTCTAAAGGGCATTCATAATAACTTTCAGACAGATTATCTATACTGAATTCAGTAAAGCATTTAACTCTGTTAACCATTACTTTCTTGTTCAGAAACTCAATATAATATGATTTTCTGTTGATCTTCTTAGCTGGATCTCAAGTTATCTGAATGTCAAAACAAAAGAGGTCCTCTTAGCTTTTATAATGTTCTCAGGGAGTCATTTTGGTGCCCTAATGTTTACATTATTTATTAATGACCTGCCGAAAGTTTTGACTAACTCCAGAGAACTTATTTATGCTGACGACGTCAAACTTTGTGTATTATATAAGGACCTTGCTTGCCAGTCAGACAGATCTTAACAACTTCCAAACATGGTGCCGCGTGAACTAATTAAACTTAAATGGCTCTAAATGCAAGACAATGACATTCTCTTGTGACGTTCCTAAGCTTGGGAATTATATGTTCAACTACTGCTTTTTGGAAAAAATTAATATAGTTGAAGATTTGAGCGTCCGTCTGGATCCTAAACTTGACTTTATCGATCATATTTCGTGCATGGTGAATTAAGCCAGGGGTGTGCTTGGCTCCATTAAACGATGGTCGAAGGAATTTAATGACCCCTAGGTTACAAAATCCTTATATACTGTACTAGTTCGTCCTATTCTAGAATATGGATCCTGCGTATACCCTTTAGAGTCCTATGTGCATGATCTGTACTCAATAACATCCAACGTAGACAGCCTTCCTAAAGCCTAGTACTGAGAGAACGAAAATTCGATGTCAACATTTTGACAGCGGCTAATCTCTATATAAAAAAAAAAAACGCTGCGAAATAATGAACAAAAAACTTTTTTCCTCGTCATTTTTGCGGGTACTGGCAATAAAAATGATACCTGTTAGGCGTTGCCAAATCAAGAGAGTGAGCAGCTGAGATTGTGCTGTCACAATAAGTAATTTTAATTATTCTTACAGGCATTATGGAGGGCAAGTTGAAGGAAAAAGGATCGATAAGGGCGATAGGTGCGGTCAGGGTATTTCAATTTTGCACTTATAAAATTTGTTTACAAACAGATGTTCAGTATTGTCCCTTTTATGGCGTTTCATGGCTTTTCCTTAATTTCTTTGGTCACACTGGTTACCGAGCAAAATATATAGCGATTGTGCTATCACAATTATGACAGCGGTTTTTCGTTCTCTCAGTACTAGGCTTTAACTGAAATTTGTAATCCTAACCAATCTGGAACGCTTGCAAGCAATTAATCAGTCAGCACTCCAGTAGTAATTTCCTCGCACTCCATTCTTTTATTTCCTTCGGGCCTTAAACGAACAAGCACGTTCTTGGTGTCGCAAGGGCCACTTGTACGGACTGTCGGGTCGGGTCATTCCTTAATATTGCCTGCCCAGATGTCATGCAAGAAAGGAAGAAGTTTGTCTTCAAATTGAAAAATTGTGCTCCGGTAAAGCTCCAGGATTCGACGATAACGATAGCAGAGTTGTTAAGGGAAGGGTTTTTCTGGCATAGCGACATAAGTCCGCCGCCATAAGTTCGCCCAGTACATTTGGTCCGCGAAATTATGGCGTTTTTTTCCGGCGATCTTATGTCGCCGAAAAGCGTCATAAGTTCGCGCGAAATTATGGCGTTCAAAAATTACTTGCGGCGGACTTATGACTCTTCAAAGCGCCATAAGTTCGCCAAAGAAAAAACGACATAATTTCGCCAGCCGCGATCTTATGTCGCCAAAAAGCGTCATAAGTTCGCGCGAAATTATGGCGTTCAAAAATTACTTGCGGCGGACTTATGACGCTTCAAAGCGCCATAAGTTCGCCACAGAAAAAACGACATAATTTCGCCAGCCGCGATCTTATGTCGCCGAAAAGCGTCATAAGATCGCGCGAATTTATGTATGTATACATACATATGTTCATACATTTATTTCATTTGTTTGTACATTGTAAATATGTACAACCTGTAAAAATACAAAAAAATACCAAAATTTTAGTTTTCTGGCCGATTTTTATATGAAAACACTGCTATGTAAACATTGTATTATGAAAAATTTGTTTTGGACTTAAAGTTTTTTTTGTGTACATATATGTACATATATATAAAACTTTAAATCCAAAAAAAAAACTTAAATATAAATTTTCATAATCAGGCCTGCTCCGGTAATCGAAAACGGCAAGATTTTTTCGTTTTCGTTTTTGAAAACGAGAAATTGGTGCTCCGGTAATCGAAAACGAAAGATTTTTTCGATTTGAAAAACGGGCACCTTTTTCTGGCCGGAATGAAAAGTAAATGGTTTTTTTTATATGAAATCAGATCTTATTTACAAAAGGAAAAAAATAGTTTACTCAGTGGTCTATTGATGTTTATTCCACACCACCACAAGATCATTCTGACAGGTAATTATTTTATAAAAAATTTATTTCTGACCCCACCTCAGATTTGACAACGAAAATTTTGCCGTGCTCAACCAGTTTTCTCGTTTTGGCGATAGGTCGATAAGTTCACCGCAAAAAGTTATCGCCAAGGTTGCCATATTGTTGGTGGAACGAAACAGCCAGTTAAAAATACTTATAAAATATAAATGAATACATTAATAACTTTAAAGGACCGCCAAAATGGTTGCTTATAATTAATGCTATTTAATGTGATTACTTAAATGGTCCAAATTAACCAAATAAAAATAATTATTTGAGACCACCGGAATTAAAACTGTGAAAAGTGTGGCAGCATCTTAGGTGCCTGGATTTGCTTAATTCTACCATTTTTTGCCTTTTTCTGGCTTAGAAAAAGGGCAATTGAAAATATAATAGGCAGTACTTTACGTTGTTTGCTTATTACCAACAACACAAGTTAGCTGCTTGAGCAGAGAGAAACGATGAGAAAACGAAACATCCGATAGCAGAAATTTGCCGAAAACCGGAGCAGCTAAAAACGAAAACGGTTCGTTTTCGCCCAAAACGAAATCGAAAAAATTTTACGATTACCGGAGCAGGGCTGAATACAATGTTTACATAGCAGTATTTTAATATAAAAATCGGCCAGAAAACTAAAATTTTGGTATTTTTTTATATTTTTAAGAGCATTTTTATATTTAATTTTTCGAATGAAAAACAAACGAAATGATTTCCCTTTTTCTAAAAAATCTTCTCTAATAAGTTGCTTTTCAAGAAAATATAAAGTTATTTATACGAAAACGTAAGGTAAAAACATAGAAAATCTTGTACCGCTCGCGATGTAACGTTACAAATCGGTTTATAATATAATATATATCATAATATGTAATATTTTGAATTGAAGTGTACTGAATTTGTATTATAATGAAATAATGGGAAAAAATATGACCATTTTCTTAAATGTTTTTTTGCACGATCGATGCATTTGACCAGTACTAATTGTATTATAAAAGGCAAGCTTTAGGGAATTGTCACATTTAAATTATTTGCAGAAAACAATGCATCGCAAACGGTACAGAAAACCTAAGTCTTGTTTGACTTCAGCCTGAAAAACTAAAATCACAATAAAATACTGTTGCTTTCCATTCATGAAAGTTATTTTTATTTTATAGGGTCTTCCCACACATCGTCAAAGCAAAGGTTTAGCAGTGCCGAATTTACCCAAATGGACCGCCGTTAGAACACATTAAAATCTAACCACGGTTTGTTTGGCGATAGTTAGGCGATAGTTTTTCGGTGCAACTCTGAAAATTTGACCATCACTACGAAAGTGTATACACACTTGGCGAGGAACAAATGAAATATGGAATTTAAAATGTGGCGCCAAAGCTACAAGCATGCCCAAAATAGTTGTTAGCGTTTTTTCTGTATATTCTTGCCCCAATATGTCCCCAATTGTTACTATTTAATATAAACCACCGGCCTCTATCTTATTTTAAAGATTTTGGATGCCTATACCACCTATAGACACTCTTCGGGGAATTTGCTGTTTATTAAAGAAAAATCATTAGAAAAACTAAAATTCCTTGTCATTTAATTCATTTAAATTTAGTGCAGATAAATTCTGACGCAATCTGTGCCTTTTGCTGATGTACAACAGCCAAAATAGTTGGTAAATGCTCTATTTCAAATTTGCAACTGCCAATTCGACAGTCTTTGTTTACGTTTTCATGAGCCGTAGCTGATCGATCAGCTGTTCGGATGGTGAATGTGCTTTGACGGTGTGTGGGAACACGAGTTTCACATTTGTGAAAAATCCCAAACGTTCCTCACAAATGTGCTGTGTGGGAAGACAGTATTAGAAGCTAATTTCAGATTTGTAACGTTACATCGCGAACGGTACAAGATTTTTATATGTTTTTACCTCACGTTTTTGTATGAATAACTTCATATTTTTTTGAAAAGCAACTTATTGTGTACTTAATAGATATCAAAGAGAAATTGTTGTAGAAAACATTTTGTTTGTTTTACATGCAAAAACTGAAATATAAAAATCACTTAAAAATACCATAAAATACCAAAATTTTCGTTTTCTGGCCGATATAATGGTTATTGATGTATGTACATACATGTTCATACATACATACGTACATCCAAATTGCGAAATGATGTATTTTTTCCTATGGCGAACTTATGGCGCTTTGAAGCGTCATAAGTCCGCCGCAAGTAATTTTTAAACGCCATAATTTCGCGCGAACTTATGACGCTTTTCGGCGACATAAGATCGCGGCTGGCGAAATTATGTCGTTTTTTCTGTGGCGAACTTATGGCGCTTTGAAGCGTCATAAGTCCGCCGCAAGTAATTTTTGAACGCCATAATTTCGCGCGAACTTATGACGCTTTTCGGCGACATAAGATCGCGGCTGGCGAAATTATGTCGTTTTTTCTGTGGCGAACTTATGGCGCTTTCAAGCGTCATAAGATCGCGCGAAATTATGTCGTTTTAAAACGGCGAACTTATGGCGGCGGACTTATGTCGTTACCCCGGTTTTTCTATTCCTGGTCTTCCTGTTCAACTCCATGTTGCGTATCAAAACCAAACAATTATATGCTATGTGTAAACAAGAAAGGAAGCTAATTTCGACACGCCGAATTTTTTATACCCTTCCAGTTTTCTATTAGATCATAATTATATTTTTATCTTTACAGTTACAGTTTTACATTCACACCTTTACATTTTCACAACATCTGCCGATCGTTCCTATGCTAACTATATGATATAGATGTCTTATTTTCGGCATGCCGAAGATAGATTCCTTTCTTGTTGGAAATGGAATTTAGTTAAACCTAAATATAATTTATTGTCACTTACCAAATGCCTTTCCAGGCATCATGTGTATATTGGTAACACCGGAATTCCATTTTATTTGATTTTGATTGCTGCGACATTGCTGTTGTAAAGTTGGTGACATTTGCTGTGGATTTGGACCAAGAGCAAAGTTACCACCGCCACCCAATATCATTCGTGGATGTTGTTGTTGCACTGTCATAGTTGGTGGCTCTTGTTGCTTGACATGTTGTGGATTCAATTGATAGTGCTCATTAAGATGCTGATTCTGAGATGAGTTCTGTATTTGCGAAGGTGTTGTATCTTTGTCTGCAGTCATTTTCCTTAACACTGATGTGGGGGTAAAAGCCAAGGTAGTTTGTGAATTGTTGTGGCCGTGGCTGTGCGCACTGTTAAGCTGCTGATTAATTCCATGATGATTGGTCGGGTTTAGGTGAATTAAATCTGGAAGCACATTATAAATAAATTAAACAGGCAGATACAATTAAGGAAAATTTGCAGAACTACGAGCTTGAGCATTTTTATAATAGCCCGTATACGCTAGGGTTTTAAGATGTTTGAAGACAGTTTTGGTTTTCTTGTTTTTTTTTTCAAAGTACCGGTGGTAAGGGCTAAGGGCCAAGGCTAGATCAGCACATTTTAGCTGTGCGAAGCCCCACGTCGCAACAACAACATCAACATGGAGCATTAAATGTGTTCCTTTTTGTATTACAATTTTACCATTACCATTATTATTATTAGTATTATTACCTAGTTTAATTAGAATTAAGATGACACGAACAATGAGCAATAGAAACGGTTAATTAAAAAACAATAAAAAAAAAACGATTAAAATTAAAAACTTGTCCTACCTCGTACCTGCAAAATAACTCATCGTGCCAACATTTTTATATATATAGCAATTTGTTTTTGATAAAATTTCTAAATCTTATTTTTAAAATAACTATATTTTGGATTTAAAATATCTATTTTAATAGAAATTAATAATAATTAATATATATGCTACACGATAATACAGTAATAACAACTTTTATTACATTTACCTATACATCCTATATTTACTGTTCTACAGTTACAGTTTTACATTCACAGTTTTAAATTGTTTCTAAATCTACTGATCATTCAAATGGTAGCTACCATATATGACATAGTCGTCCGATTTCCATTAATTAAAACCAATAAAAATAAATGGTTATATCTTAAAGGAGATGATACATTTCCCCTCAAGTTGTTGGCCGGAAAAAATAATAATCCTGCGTTTTCCAATAAGAATGCCAAAGCTCGTTTAAAATAAGCTAAAAATCACCAAAATTGGATCATTGACGATTGAAAATTATGATTGATGACTTAATGTTTAGCCGTTTTCACAGAGATGAAAAAAAGTATTTGATTCAACCAGGTGATTGAATTCAAAGAAACCATGTAAAGCAAACTGTTAAACATGGCGGTGGAAATATAATGGTTTGCATGGTGGCATATTGGACATTTACAATTAGTTGAAGGAATTATGAAAATTCAAATTCTTCAAACTAATCTTCCAACTATTTGAGAAACGTACCCCGAGAATAATATCGTTTTTGAACAAGATGAGTATCCGAAACATACAGGAAAATAGACATAGAATGGATTAAAAAGTATCAGCTATAATTCAAGGAATGGAGTGCACAATGTCCCGACCCCAATCCGATTGAAAATCTTTGGTCAATTGTGAAGACGGCTTGGACAGTACAAAGCAGCTCCAAAGAACATGGGTATCGTGTTGCAGTTGCATAGAGTCGAATTTCAAATTAAATTCTTATAAATTTGGTTGAGAGTATGACAAAACGCACAACAGAAGTTATTGCAAATAAGGGACTAAGTACTAAAATTAATTTAATTATTAAATTTTTTTGAAACATGCAAAATTGAGATCAGTTCAGTTTCAGTTTTTTTCAAAAATAGCAAAGCATAAAATAAAGTTCTAAATTGTATCATTTACAATGGTACATTTAAAAAAGTGAATAATAAACTTTGTATTATACAATTATGCCAAAATAATTTTGTTTTATGAACACAATATGTAAGGAGCCAAAACATCACCACTCAGATAATACTGCATCTAAATTACATTCATCCGAAACAACGTTTGTATTAGCTTAATGGGGGTATACATGGGGGATATACATGTAAACCAAAATTTTTTAGGCACATTTTTTTTGTAATTTAATTTATTTTTATAAAAAAAAAAATAAAAAAAAATTAACCAAAAAAAAAAAAAAAAAAAAAAATAGTTTATTACTTAAAGAATATCCTGTATAAGTTTCATTATGGAATTGCAACTTTAAGTGACTCAAATAATGTATACACGCAAGGTATACAAGTGTTAAAGTGAGCGCATCAAAAACTTTAAATTTCTGCCTATGTTATGGGCACGATTCACAAACAACTATGTAACATATCGGAGTGAATCAAAAATGATTATCATCAGCATGAAATTATCTTCTATTTGAAACTAAATGGGGGTAAAAATTAGTATTACTATTTTTTAACGGGTGGGAAGTAAAATCTGATTCCCTGAAAATAGCATTTTTTCCTTTAAAACTAAATTGAATTTATTTGTCATAATTTCTTTTTGGTTTTTGAGGTTTAAAGAGAAGGTAAAAATTTAATGAATACAACAAAATTTTGTTTGAGAATTTCCGACACAAACTACGTGCTCTATCGTGTCCATAGCTGGGAAACTCAAAGCTCGAACGCTGCGGCATATTTTCCATAGGTCCGCTGTAAAATATTGTTTTTAACAAAATTTTTGTATCATCTCCGATTCCACTTTTAACTATCTCCAAAGTTTCACGAAGATTGCTTGACCATTTCCTACATTAAAAAATTCACGAAAAATGTCTATATTTTGACCGTTTGCATGTATATCCCCCCTTAAGTTCTTTAGACGATCTTTTTGAATATTGACTGGTACATTTTTAACCATAAATAGAATATTCAAATCGACCCGTCTGGTGATGCATCATTAAAATATTTTCCTATAGGATTCATAGGTAATATTTTTGAATACAAACCATCATGTTGTGCAAACGCTGAATGATGAGAGACTACTAAATGAGGATCGCTCTGTACAGCTGCTGCTAGATTCCTTTTAGTGTGTTGCGTATATTCACGAATAACTGAAACAATCATGTCCTTAGAGTGTAGTGGCGTATTGGGGTTATGTAAATCCTTTTCCAATACTTCTACAGAAATATCGCCACGATTAAGGTCTGAAAAATAATAAAGAATAAACAAAAAAAGATCAAGTTACGTTTTTTTAATGATTATTAACAAGACTTTAACTGAACAATAAAAGTTAATGTTGACTTACTTTGCAGAAGTTGTTGCATTTCCATGCGCTTATATTCAAACTCGTGGGCAGTACTATTAGGTGTATTCATGTTTAGCAGGTGCAGTTGTTGTGGTATTCTATGATCAGTTTTCCGAATTGGTTCTATCGGCAACTTAGGACTTAAGTTGTTAATTAAATGAAAAGAACCATCATTTGTACAATGATTTAAGGGTTGCTGTCTGACTGGAGGCTGAATTTGGGAGCCCCCCAATTGTTGAAGAAGTTTTTTGAATGCCTCTGTATCCCTAGCAACTGGCTTTTGCACTGGCATTATCTGAGAAAAGGAAACAGGAGCAGCCCTTTGAAAGTCAGATGGACGCATTTCGACTTTAGTCATTTGTGCTTCTAAATCTTTAACACTGGGAATGTCTATAAAATAGTAAAATAATTAAAGATACATTTAAAATTTCACAAATTTAGGATTTACTAAAGCTCACCATGTTTTTCTTGAACATGCAACGGCTCTTGATAGGACGATGCAGGCTCGGTATTATTCGTAACATCTTTACCACGAAACCATCTGCTAAAACGTGATGTACCTTTTATTTCGCCTTTGCCAATTTCCCCATCATTAGTCTATAATAAAAATATTGCTACAATTATTAGTTCCAAAATAAATGATATTACTTACAATAAGTGTGGAATCCAAAGGATGCATATTCAAGAAAGCATCAAAATTGAATTGAGTGTCTGAATTGGACTGATTTTTATTTGGCTTTTCCGTGGTATCATTTTTATCTTCTCCAGAACAGGCTTTATTTACTCTCATTGCAGCACTAGTTTTATCCTTATTATTTTCAGATGTTTTTATTTTGTTTTCAATTTCTACCTCACCATCCTTGTTATCATTTTCATTATTTTCGAACTCATCAAAACCGTGCAAGTCTATAGTTTCCAACTGCGAAGTTGGCCCAGAACTGAACCATTCGGGCTCCTCATTTCGATCACGATGATAAGTATTTAAACGTTTGCCGCGGCTGTTGAGAGCTTCTTTGTTATTCCCACGACGATTACTGACTATGTTTGGCCTATTATCCGTGTGCCTTTTGTTGTTATCATATTGAAAACGACGATCTATGTTTTCAGTAAGGCGTCCACTATAAGTGCGATGACGATTGTTCCCATTAAAAGAAGTTTCTTTCTCTATATCCAGGTTGCTCTCCTTTGACTCCTCGCTCTTATTATATTCCCATGAGTTTACCAATAAACGACCGCTGCCAATGCGCTGCCTTTCAAGCCTACTCGATGAAAATGTTGGAGATGAACATTGCGGAACTTGAGGATCCAATTGAACATAGTGTAAGCGTCTCTCTGTTTCTGCTCTTTCTGAATTTTCTAAATCAGAACCACTTACTTTCCAGCTTTGAGGCGAGCCCGTTTCGGTGATGGTACTGATTTTTATATGCTGAGGACTTGCAATACGATCCGTTAATTCTGGACCATGTACATCATCACATGTGTTTTGCGTTGCCTCAGTTCCATTGCCATTTCCACCATTAACAGCCGCCAAACGCCGCTTGGCAAATGCTGGCATTAAATGCGATGATGATATGCTCCGATGATCGATGATTGGCGGGGATTTAAATGATTTCTCCTTTTCTTCGCCACAAATCGGGAAAGGATCACCGCCGACGCTCGGTACAAAACGTTGATAATAGTTATTCGCTCGCTCACGATTTCGCATCGCACGTCGCGAACTTATTGAGCCATTATTCGAACTATTTAAACTCGAGTTATCCGTCTCCGGTGATAGCCTATTCTTACCTTGATTTGCATAATTACTGCAGCTGGCCAAACTTGACGACGAAGATGCTGCTACTGCATTCAAATTCACCTTCCAAAAATTCAGTGTCTGCAGCTCGACGCGATTTGAGCATTGCGGACGTTGTCGACTTTTACTTTCATAGCGCAGAGATAATAGATCTGTCCTCGAGTACCTTAAAGAATAAAAATAATACTTATATTCTAAGAATAAATCTAAACATTATTGCAGTATTATATTGAACAAGAGTATTTCAAATCTATGTATGTATGTAGTTTTATACAATTTAGAACTACAAAAAAAAAAAAAAACAAGAAAGCAAGCTAACTTCGGCACGCCGAAGTTTGTATACACTTGCAGATATTATTTCATTACAATTTACCTATACATACTTATTATGTTTACAGTTTGACAGTTACAGTTCGACAGTTACAGTTTGCATTCCCAGCTTTACATTTTCTCTACATCTACCGATCGGTTTATATGGCAGCTATATGATATAGTTGTCCGATTTTCATAAAATTTATACCAAAATTCTGAAATAATAAAATAGGCCTATATCTTAGAGTAAATGAAAATACGTTAAAAAACAAAGAAGTTCTAATTATTTTTCTATTAATTTCCCGATCGTTCGTATGACAGCTATAAGATATAATCGTCCGATTTTCATAAAATTAAAACCAAAAATCTGAAATAATATATAAAATATCTCAAAAATGGTGTAAAAATGTTAAAAAATTTATGGAACATTTGTATGGCAGCTATCATATAGTCGTCCGATCCGGCCCGTTCCGACATATATAGCAGTGAGAGTATATAGAAGTCTATATGCAAAGTTTCATTCAGATAGCTTTAAAACTGAGGGACTAGTTTGCGTAGAAACGGACAGACGGACGGACGGACAGACGGACATGGCTAGATCGACTCGGCTGTTAATGCTGACCAAGAATATATATACTTTATAGGGTCGGAAAAGTCTCATTTAGTGATGCTGAAAACATCGATACACCGATGAAAACATACCGATGTTAAGTTATACATCGATGGTCTATTTTGAAAACATCGACGGGCATCGACATCGAGGTTTTCTGTCGAACTTGCATCACAAGTCTCCTTCACTGCGTTGCAAACTTCTGAATGAAATTATAATACCCTGCAAGGGTATAAATATATTGTTCACCCTACCCTATAGTCCAGAAATGTGCATCCATACATACAAATGTATTTACATATGTTTTCATTTACATACATAGGAAATGAACACCAAAATAAAAAAATATGTATAGGTTTCAAATAAAAAAGAAATTAACTTACTTTACATTTTGTCTTCTTGCTTCCATTTTAAATGTTGATTTCCCTTTAAATCAATTAATATTAGAAGAAACAAGTTTGGCGAGCGAAAGAAAACGTACATATATATGTGCAATACAAATGTACGTATGTATATGTTTCAAATGATTATACCAACTTTAGTTCTTTACTTAGGTTAACATAATTTTATTATAATATACCGGTTTCCATTTAAATCTTTACGCTTTTAGGAACAAAATAACAATATATACGTTATAAACAAGTTTCGGTATCTCCCTATAGTCTCAAATAAAATTTATGAAAATCACGATAAGACGGTATGGGCTCTGACGATAAGAATTTATCGACAGGCTACACTGAAATAATCGCAAGTCTGAAATTGTGGAAAAGGAACATTATAATACCCCTTATGTATACTACTTGGAGCCGCAATGATTTAGAAACCAATAAAGTTAGGGTACTCCCTAATAATCTTATACGCTTTTTCCCCACAGAGATCCATCTTCCATCCACCATCCGTTGAATTGACCGTCCGTAGGTTTTGCCAAAATTTCTGTTTGTTCTCATCCAAATTTGATGGACTTGTTTTACCGATAGTTAGGCACTGTTTTTATTTGTGCAACTCTGAGACTCTCTTCTGATCGAAATTTTTGAACACTTACCACGTAATTATTTATAATTTTTATATAATTATAGTTATATAAAATCAAAACAAGATCATTCTGGCACGTAGTTATTATATAAAAAAATCCAACTCAGATTTGACAACAACATTTTTGCCGTGTTCACCAAGATGTTTCGTTTTGGCGATAGGTTGATAAGCCCATCGCAAAAAACTATCACCTAAGAACACATTAATAACTTTAATACTGTTTTCCCACACATCGCATTTGTGAGGAACGATTGGGATTTAAAAAAATAAGTGAAACTCGTGTTCCCACAAAGCTACGTTAAAGCGCATCCGCAATCCGAACAGCTGATCGATCAGCTGTGGCTCATGAAAACGTAAACAAAGACTGTCGAATTGGCAGTTGCAAATTTGAAATGGAGCATTTACCAATTTATTTTGGCTGTTGTACCACCGCAAAAGGCACATATTGCGTCAGAATTTATCCGCACTAAATTTAAATGAATTAAATGACAAGGAATTTTAGTTTTTCTAATGATTTTTCTCTAACAAAGAGCAAATTCCCCGAAGAGTGTCTATAGGTGGTATAGGCATCGAAAATCTTTAAAATAAGGTAGAGGTAGAGCCGCCTGGCTTATATTAAATAGTAACAATTGGGGACATATTGGGGCAAGAATATACAGAAAAAACGCCACATTTTAAATTCCATATTTCATTTGTTCCTTGCCGAAAAACTATCGCCAAACAAACCGTGGTTAGATTTTAATGCGTTCTAACCGCGGTCCATTTGAGAAAATTCGGAACGGCAAAACCTTATGGGCAGTTAGTTCAACGGACGCACAGTAGCGCCTCTCGAACAATTAGCGTAGCAAAAATCCAAAAAGTCATGTTCGCAAAAACGATTTTAACCACTTACTTACTTATTAGACAGAAAATTTCCCAAGGATTTAGAATCTGCAATAAAATTTATTTTAAGATTTTTTTTGTTGAAGATATGAGCATTCAAAGTTGAACTTACTTTCGTTTTTTGCATTATACCAAAAAAAATATTTTACCCATTTTTCGACTTTCAGGTAATATTACACAAAACCATAAAACGAATGGTCATACTTTAAATGATAGATACATTTCTAAACTGGTAATTAACCCAAAAAAAACGGCACTTTGGTTTGGGCTTGTACAGGTATCCATTTTTTTCACCTTTTCCTGCCTAAAGTAGTCTATAACTTCTGAAGCCGATGAAAGCCACCGACTACACTATGTTTATAAGTTACTTGGATCTTTCCTGGACCAGAATTAACTTTCATCGGCTGCGTCGAGCTGCGTCTGCGAAAATGCAACGACATAAACCAAAACTACTCAGGATTAAATATACCAAAATACCGACACAATTTCATACATTCCAAGAAATATACTAACTGTAGCGCGTGGCGGTTACACTTTGAATTAACAAAAACAAATTTTTTTCAGTTTTCATATTATTTTTATTTGAGCAAATACATAAAAACAAACATAAGAAATTCAATAAAAAATATTTTTTAAAAATTGTTTTCATTGGAAAAAAAAATATTTTTTCACTTTGATCCCCTTTAAAAAGGCGTATTTGTGGGCGTGGTACTTTATGCAGTACATATATACATTTTACAATTACCTGTCTAATGCCGTTTAAATTATTCGATTACCTTATTTAGCCTAGTACTCTGACGAGAAAAAACCGCTGTATAAATTTAGACAGCGGCCAAACTCCATATAAAAAAAACGGTGTCGAAAAAAAAGAAGAAGAACTTTTAGACACGTCGTTTTTTTCGGTACTCTGACGACGAAAATGAAGCCTGCGAAAATTGAATAGCGTTGCCAGATCAAGATAGTAAACAGCTGATATCGCGCTGTCTAAATAATTCATTTGATTTATTTAGACACCCCTCATGGAGGGAAAGTTGAAGGAAAAATGTGGCATTGATAGGGGCTGTCAAGGGGAAGCCCATAATATGGAATTTAACCCACAAAGGACATTTTAATGCCATATTTATTAATATTTTTAATATTTTTTTGAATATTTGTTTACAAACAGCTGTCCAGTGTGACCAAGGAAAATCCTTAAACGCCATAAAAAGTACTTTTTTAATGGAATTTCAGGATTTTCCTTAATTTTTTTTGGTCACACTAGCTCGGTAGCGAAATAAACAGCGATTCCGCTGTCTAAATTAGACTGCGGGTTTTTCTCGTCAGAGTACTAGGCTTTTGGTTCAAAAGATATGATTTTTGCAACGCTAAATGAGAAAAGGCGCTACTGTGGGACGGTGAATGCGCTTTGACGGTGTGTGGGAAGACCCTATAAAGGAGCGCCAAAAATATTTTTTATAAAAAATGCTATTTAATTTGATTACATAAATTGTCAAAATGGACCAAATAATTAATTGAGCCTACCAGAATTAAAATTGTGAAAAATGTGCAGCATATTATATGCCTAGATTTGCTTAACTTCAGCATTTTTTGCCTTTTTCTGACTTCTCGAGTTCTTCACGTTATTAGCTTTCTAAAAAAAAAAAAAAAAAAGCCGTGTTTGAGTAGTAAGAAACGACGAGAAAACAAAACTTCTGATAGCGAAAATATGTCGAAAACCGGAGCAGTTAAATAAGAAATCGTACGATATCGCCCAAAACAAAATCGAAAAAATTTTATGATTACCGGACCAGGACAATGTACATATCAGAGAGCTGAGTATGAGTATGATCGGTCCGGATCGATCAACAACGCTCAAGCCGATCACAACTCAACACAGAAGATCGCCACAACATGTTCGATCGATCTTCGCGCACAATACGAACGATCTCGTTCAGTTAGCTTGATTGCTCTGCTTCCTGATTCAAACTGATTTTTTGGTACCGGTACTGATTTTTTGGATCGGAACTGATTGTGCAAAAAAAGAACGATCAAGTCCAACGATTCAGAAGAGCTCAGGCTTCACTTATGTTGCGCATGATTTGATTGTGAATGATGCAATCAGATCGAGAATTGCCTTGGAAATGTTTTAAAAATTTTTTTGGAACATATCTACATATATAAATATTTAAATGTTTTAAAGGAAAAAAGTTGCGTTTTAACTAACTGATACAAATGACTTCAGTTTTTCTTCATAATTTACTCGTATAACTAAAATTTATGTAATGCAGAAAAAACTTAATATTTAATGCTTATTATTAATAAACAAACAGTTTGTGTCTGAGATTCTGCTAAATTTCGTCAGACTGAACCGAACCACTCGCTATGAGCAAATCAAAACCGGTGTGACCGAACGGTATGATTGCGATCGGCCTGAATGGATGCAGCTGGTCTCGATCATTCTTTGTTGCTCATACAACGCGTACGACCAAAAAAAATCATTCCGAACCAAGTCAAGAGTGATCGGAACTGAATGTTCGCTTCGATCACGCTCGCGAACGATCATTCAATTTTGTTGATGCAAAGTTTTGCGTCACAAAAAATCCGAGTCAATGATTGGGTATGATCGAAAAAATTTTGATCGTTGCAGCTCTCTGGTACATATATACCATCGTCTCTGGAGCATGCGTTGTAAGAAAATGTTGTTCTGCACTGTTGTCAATCGTTGCTTTTCTTTTTTTGTTTTGTAGACGTTTATTTTTTACAATGCTTCTCACAATGAAAGGCCGCTCAGCCCGTCTGCTGCTTCCTCCTTCTCTTCAGGGACCTCAGCGATTTCATCAGCTTGGCTGAGTCCGCCAGCATCAGAGGCACCAGAGAGTACACCGTGATCTCTAACCTTGCTACCGCCGTGCCTTGCTTTGCCGCACTTTAGGCAGCACCCCTTTACCTCCTTGGCCATCGAACACCGCCGTTTTAGATTCACTGAATCCGGGTTGCAGGCTTTGAGCCTTCACTGCGCCTTCGCTAAGCTGGTACTACTTCGAGAGAGCGGTACGGATCTCATTCTCAGTCGTGATCACATCGAGGTCGCGAATCTCAGTCGCTGACCACCTCTGCCACTTCTGCGAGCACCCTAGAGATACTGCCCTTCATGAACTCGGCGCTCTCCGAACTGATTACCCCTCGCTGTGCAGCGAACCTTGTTGGCAGCAGCTCCAAGGTCAGCTGGCTGTCATCCCTCCGCGTGACCAGCGCCAAGATTTCGCTTAAGCTTTACCCGATGCCTCCACTATCACTGTGCCGCGATCTGGGGGTCGGCTTTTTTTTTCTGACTACAGGTTTCCTTTGCCGATTTTTAACAGCCTGTAATAGCCCAACCAGTTTGAGGTGCGATGGGAAATTCAATACCAAACCCTCTGTTAACTTTAACCCAAGAAATGACTGAAAATTGTAGGAAAACCCGGCCAGGCTTAGCCGGCCGCATAGTTTGGGCCGACAGCGAGTGCTGGCGGTGTAACATCCGATCCAAGGTGGCAACCCTTTCGACGAGTGCCGGCTGTGATCCGACCTGGCGGATACCTAGGACCTAGCTTGAAGACCCTCCCTTAGAAACGTGTCCCCATAATCGATCCCCCTCGGTCTCCTCGTGCCGTGAGCCAGACCCAATAAGCGCTACCGCTGACCCCTTTCGCTTTTCTGCAAATTCCAAAACAAGGCAGTTTCGTACTCGGTAACCCGGTGGCTGACATTCCCCATCTCACGTCCTATCTTTATAAATTTGTCTGTAAAGAGATCCTGGCGTCACTGAGCTTCACCCCAGTCATAGCACTACTTCACATATCTGAGAAAACTACACTGCACCATGTAGTTGAATTTTCCGAGGCATTATGTTCATGACTAAAACTGCGGTTAATGTCTTTAATTATTCACAAACAAACCTAAAAAAATAATCGTATATCCCAGAAAAAAAGTGTATGTTTATGAATGAAGTGGATTGTATTATGTATGTTTTTAAATATTTTATACTTTTATTAAATTTAGTTCAAGGAGTAAGCGGTCTTAGAATACTTTTAAGCAGGTGAGATTAGCGTGCTAGTAAAGTTCAACTGTATCGACTGCCGAAAACATAAAATGTGCGGAAAAAGAATGTAAAGAAGCAATTACAATTATAATAACAATATTGATATGCAGTTAAATGACCGAACTATTTCTCAAAAATTGTTTATTAATAATATTGTAACATAACGTCATAAATAATATTTTCATTGTTCATTATAAATTAATAATCAATAATAACTTATAACACCAAAAACAATATTATTATTACAAATGTAATAGAACAAAAAAATAAATTTACAATTCCCCTTACTTACCCGTTTAAGAAAAATTAAACTAAATAAAAGGAAAAATCACCATTCATTTTAGAAAACTTTGGCTTTTGGCTTTAGTTTAGTTTATGATAAATAAATAAATAAATAAAAAAAAAATAATATATATATATATATATATTTATTTATCATAAACTAAACTAAAGCCAAAAGCCAAAGTTTTCTAAAATGAATGGTGATTTTTGGCTTTAGTTTAGTTTATGATAAATAAATAAATAAATAAAAAAAAATAATATATATATATATATATTTATTTATCATAAACTCATTATATATAAAACGTTACGATTTAAATATTTTATATGTTTATATTTCATGAAAATTATAATGCTCAGTGCAGTGATTTTAAAATACATATGCCTACAATATGTTTAATCCGTTTCCCGTCTTTACTCAATTAAACAATTATTGAAGCACGCATGTTTCCAAACCAATATTTAGATTGAAAAGTTAATTAAATTAAGAAGATTAGGAGTGAGAATTTAAATAATTTAAAATCCACGAAAGTAAAGAATGGAGGCAGTGGTACAACGTCTAAATGGAATGTAAACAGCGCAGACGCGTCCATTTTTGGACACGCCCCGCCCTTATGACCCTGCGAAAATCAAATCTCATTGGTAGGTTTTTCCGAGGCACACATACAAAGGTAGATTTTTTGTAGTGTATCCTTAGTTCTATGTTTCCTATTGGTTAGAATTTCAAGATTTGATGAGGACTCTGTACATGGGGTTCCAACAGTATCAGTAAAGTTGCTTCATATTCAGTTTTCGTACTTAATTCGTGACGCGATATCCTAAGGATTGTCCTAAGGATTCTGGTAAAATTTTAAACAAGATCATTTTTAAACAAATATTAAGTTAATTAAAATATGTTTTTTGAGAACGGATAAATATTGCATGGATTTCTACTGCGTTGTTAGGTAACTTAATTAATTGGAAATAGACGTTTAATTTTTTATTCATAAAAATGAAATACTTAAAAAATAGCTTAATTAAATACCCGGGCCATGTTAAAAAAAGAACAAAATTCCTCAAGACCTCCTTAGTATTCAATTTTCCGTACTTATTAATTTCATATTTAAAAATCGATATGTAATTTAATATCATACGTAAGAAATTATAAAACGGTAAAGAACAATATTGGGCAGAAGACATTACAAGTATTACAAAGATAATCATATATCCGCTTAAGTTTTGATTTTCAAAATGTAGGTAAGTAAGTTTAACATCCTAAATAAGAACTACACGGAAGTAAAACAAATGAGCTAGAAAACAATACCATAAGGAATAAAAAATGAAATATTCCCGTATAGCTTCGGTTCCCAAAAAGTTCAAAAATAAACGCCGAGCTAAACTAGACCAAAAAAACTTAAAAACAAAAACAATTTGTTTTTGATAAAATTATCTCAATTTTCTATATATTTATTTAATTTTCTGTTTCCTTAGGCAGCTAAATGATATATTCGTTCTATGTATATAGTGAGTGTAGTCATAATACTATTTGCAAAGTTGTATTCAGATATCTCTAAAACTAAGAAACTAGAAACGGACAGAGGGTCTTCCCACACAGATCCATCTGTCATCCACAATACGTTCCAAATTTTCTCATTGACTTGTTTCGCCAATAGTTAGGTGATAGTTTTTCCGTGCAGATGTGATGACTTCTTCTTGACAGTGAAAATGTAAGCATTCACTAGGAAAATGTAAACAGAAATAGGGCAGGTGCCACTGCTACAATATATCATTTTTAATATACATATAATGTCTACATCTCCCCTATTTTACATATTTTTAAGAAGTTTTGGTCTTCGTTAGCGAAAAATCATCTGAGGATCTCGATTTACTCGCATCTCATCATTATTTAAGCCTAGTACTCTGATGAGAAAAATCCGCTGTCTAAATTTAGACAACGCACTATGGTCCAGAATCCTTTTTTTTTTTTGGCATAAAGTCGAAAAATTGAGCTACAGTGTTTAAACTTCGCAGATTTTATTGTTGTGGCATTAACAACTTGTGTACAAAAAATTGGGCCAGTACGACCACGCCCACTCTTGCCGCCCCTGCAAACTGATTGATATTTAATTTATCATTTTTATTTATATACCTAATTACCATTTATTATATACATAATAAACGCATATATAATGAACAAGTTGTTAAAAAAAAGTGAGATATTTTTCCGAATTTATAATTAGAATTATTGGAAGAAATGAACCGTTCAAGAACATAGTTACATTTGGGAAGATATTTATGAATATCACTAAAAATTAATGCATTTTTAATCTATTTCCTTTATTTTCTTGGATTTCACAGTGTCTTTATTAATTTTGGTGCATAGTCACTTCGATACAGATTGAATTTTTCGATTGTTGCTGCTCCATAATTTAAAAAGTTCGCTGTGACTAAACTACTATATTACCAAAATGTTAGAAAAGGGGGACGAACGGGGATGAGTATTTTGTTTGTGGTTAAAGACAACACCCACGAGTACAATCTGGACCAATTAGTTGCTGTCAGCATGGAGCAGCTTATTAGTTATATTCCACGAAACACGGAGAACGCATGTTAGTTTTCTAAAAACATACACATAAATTGGACATTACACAACACTAAATACGTAGAACTACACATAAAATAACAATATACATTAAATAGTGCGTACCTTTAAGATTATTTTCCATATTTTAGTTGAATTTTTTGGACCAAAATTACGTGTAAAGCATCTATATATTTTAGCGCGAATTTCTATTCGGAAATGAGCTGATCGCAATCGCACTTTTAAAAGCTTTCAATATTTATGCAAACAAAAAAAAACGGATTCTGGACCATAGTGCAGCGGCCAAACTCCATATAAAAAAAACGGTGTCGAAAAAGGAAGAAGAAGAACTTTTAGCCTTGTCGTTTTTTCCGGTACTCTGACGACGAAAATGAAGCCTGCGAAAATTGAATGGCGTTGCCAGATCAAGATAGCAAACAGCTGATATCACGCTGTCCACATAATTCATTTGATTTATTTAGACACCCCTAATGGAGGGAAAGTTGAAGGAAAAAAGTGGCATTGATAGGGGATGTCAAGGGGAAGCACATAATATGGAATTTAACCCACAAAGGACATTTTAATGCCATATCTATTAATATTTTTAATGTTTATTTTGAATATTTGTTTACAAACAGCTGTCCGTGTGACCAAAGAAAATCCTTAAACGCTATAAAAAGTTTTCGTGGCGTTTCAGGCTTTTCTTTAATTTTTTTGGTCACACTAGCTCGGTAACGAATTAAACAGCGATTCCGCTGTCTTAATTTAGAACAAACGGTCTCTCTCTCATGTAAAATGTAAACAAAGTTGGCGAGGAACAATTAGGAATTGAAATTTAAAATGTGGCGGCAGACCTACAAACATGCCCAAAATAGTTGTTGGTGTTATTCTGTATATTCTTGCCCCAAAATGTCCCCAATTGTTACTATTTAATATAAACCGCATACCTCTGCCATATTTTACAGATATTGGATGCCTATACCGCCTATACACACTCGTCGAATTTGCTCTTTGTTAAAGAAAAATCATTAGAGAAACTAAAATTCCTTGTCATCTAATTCATATAAATTTAGTGCGGATAAATTCTGACGCAATCTGTGGTTTTGCTGTTGTTAAACAGCAGAAATAGTTAATATACTATTAATTTTACTGTCACATCATGAGCCACAGCTGAACGGATGCAGATGCACTTTGACGCAGCTCTGTGGGAACACGAGTTTCGCTTATTTTTTAAAATCCCAACCGCTCCTAACAAATGCGCTGAGTGGGAAGACAGTATAAGCTGATTTGTTTATGTTTTGGATGAGCCACTGTTTAATCAGCTGTTTTCGCATGGTGGATAGTTATATTCTGCAAATATCGATGATCTATTCTTATGCTGGCCGATATATTCATTCCTTCCTGAAAAATCCCCCTTTCCTATTAATAGCCGATGTAATTTATTCCTTATTTAACTATGGATTGCATATTTATACCCTTACAGGGTATTATAATTTCAATCAGAAGTTTACAACGCAGTGAAGGAGACGTTTCCGACCCTATAAAGTTTATATATTCTTGATCAACATTCTAATATGGCCATTTTATATTATTTCAGAATTTCGGTAAAAATATTATGAAAATAAATCAATAAATTTTTTGAAAATCGGACGACTATATCATATAGCTGCCATAGGAACGATCGGGAAATTAATAGGAAAAAAAACTATAACTTTGTTGTTCGTTATTATTCTAGAATTTTGGTATAAATTTCATAAAAATCGGAAAACTATATCATATAGCTGCCATAGAAACGATCGGTAGATGTAGAGAAAATGTAAAGCTAAGAATGCAAAACTGTAACTGTCAAACTGTAAACATAATAAGTATGGGTAAAATGTAATGAAATAATATCTGTTAGGGTATACAAACTTCGGCGTGCCGAAGTTAGCTTCCTTTCTTGTTTTGAATCAAATTGTAAATTTCAATACATACCAACTTAAACTGGATAAAAAAAACTTCGTAAATCCGTACTAAATAACATTCACACCGTCTAGGTTGAAGTCGCATCCATTTTTATCGTCAATTCTGCAATTTAAATTATTAATTGAATGCAAATAACTTCCACTTACCTTATAATAATTAAACAAAACACTTGTGAATGCAACATCAGTCAACTCAAAATGCAAAGAGAATAAGAAGACATAACCGAAGACCAAAAATTCTCGCGCGTGTCAGGGTATAGCCGAAGAGGCAATGCCATGTAATTAGATTCACAAAGGGCTGATCATCAATCATGAACATTTCGTACATACGTAAAAATTAACTAAATATAATCTTAAATATTTTGAAATAATCTTACTTATTTTAAAAAGGTCATTCTGACGTCGGTGCAATACTCTTTGTTTTTGACACCAATTTTCTTTCCTCCCTTCCTTCCATCTCATCTCTCTCTAATTTACGAACTCTCGCAACCACTGCTCCGAACGGAGATCGAAAACAATAACAAATACGAAGGTCGAACTTCGTGAAGCCCTCGGCAGTAGCCGAGCGTAGGTAGAATTTGTTTCGGCTATTTTGTTTCGAACTTGTTTGTTTTTCGAACATGCCGCGAGGAATCGGACGGGCAAAGAATTTTGGAACTAAAGGGTAGTCACAAGCTGTCGCTGTATGAGTACAAGAAAGAAGCTGGCTCTAAAAAGTTATCTTATAGGGTCTTCCCACACACCGTCAAAGCACATTCACCGTCCGTTGAACAAACGGTCCATAAGGTTTTGCCGTTCCGAATTTTCCAAAATGGACCGCCGTTAGAACACATTAAAATCTAACCACGTTTTGTTTGGCGATAGTTAGGCGATAGTTTTTCGGTGCAACTCTGAAAATTTGACCATAACTACGAAAGTGTATACACACTTGGCGAGGAACAAATGAGACATGGAATTTAAAATGTGGCGCCAAAGCTACAAGCATGCCCAAAATAGTTGTTGGCGTTTTTTCTGTATATTCTTGCCCCAATATGTGCCCAATTGTTACTATTTAATATAAACCGCCTACCTCTACCTTATTTTAAAGATTTTGGATGCCTATACCACCTATAGACACTCTTCGGTGAATTTGCTCTTTGTTAGAGAAAAATCATTAGAAAAACTAAAATTCCTTGTCATTTAATTCATTTAAATTTATTGCGGATAAATTCTGACGCAATCTGTGCCTTTTGCTGTTGTACAACAGCCAATATAGTTGGTAAATGCTCCATTTCAAATTTGCAACTGCCAATTCGACAGCCTTTGTTTACGTTTTCATGAGCCACAGCTGATCGATCAGCTGTTCGGATGCAGATGCACTTTGATGCAGCTCTGTTGGAACACGAGTTTCGCATCTGCGAAAAATCCCAAACGTTCCTCAAAGATGCGCTGTGTGGGAAGACAGTATTAATGATTAAATAACTGAAAATGTCGCCGATATATTGCGATAGTTAGACGATGCTTCCAGCAGTTTACATATATGGAAACAACTGTTTTCAGTTGTATGCATATATGTCGGAACTAGGAGGATCGGACGATAATTCTATATAGCTGCCATAGAACCGATCTTCTTTGAGATATGGTCATTTTGTATTATATCCAAATTTTGCTTTAACTTTATGAAAATCAAGTGACTATATCATATAGGTGTCATAGGAAAGATCAGAATATTTATAGAAAAAAATCAGTCGTGGTACGACTTATATACTACTTAATACTGTCTTCCCACACAGCGCATCTGTGAGGAACGTTTGGGATTTTTCGCAGATGCGAAACTCGTGTTCCCACAGAGCTGCATCAAAGTGCATCTGCATCCGAACAGCTGATCGATCAGCTGTGGCTCATGAAAACGTAAACAAAGGCGGTCGAATTGGCAGTTGCAAATTTGAAATGGAGCATTTACCAACTATTTTGGCTGTTGTACAACAGCAAAAGGCACAGATTGCGTCAGAATTTATCCGCAATAAATTTAAATGAATTAAATGACAAGGAATTTTAGTTTTTCTAATGATTTTTCTCTAACAAAGAGCAAATTCACCTAAAAGTGTCTATAGGTGGTATAGGCATCCAAAATCTTTAAAATAAGGTAGAGGTAGGCGGTTTATATTAAATAGTAACAATTGGGGATATATTGGGGCAAGAATATACCGAAAAAACGCCAACATCTATTTTGGGCATGCTTGTAGCTTTGGCGCCACGTTTTAAATTCCATATCTCATTTGTTTCTCGCCAAGTGTGTATACACTTTCGTAGTGATGGTCAAATTTTCAGAGTTGCACCGAGAACTATCGCCAAACAAACGGTCGTTACATTTAGATGCGCTTTGATGCAGGGCCAATTGAGAAAATTCGGAACGGCAAAACCTTATGGACCGTTTGTTCAACGGATGCCAGATGCGCTTTGACGGTGTGGGGGAAGACCCTATAATATAGTAAGATAATTATCTGCACAGTCCATTCATATAGCTTTAAAACTGGGAAACAAGTTTTCGTAGAAACGAACAAACGGGTGGCGGACATGGCAAGGTTGACTCTGCTGTTGATGCTGATCAAAAATATACATATATTCCCTATACGGTCAGAAATTATTTCTTTACTGCGTTGCAAACTTGTGACTATAATTATAATATATATGAAACGTCTAATATTATAATATGGGCAACTCTCCGATGTCAAACGCGACTTTTGTACGCATTCAAACTGAAAAAAAACATGTGCCATGACTTTATTTTAAGCCTCTTGGTAAGCACTAGCACCAGTTAGCTAAGACAATTGTTCGATTTTTATAAAACTAAAACCAAAATTCTGAAGTAATAAAAAATGGCCATATCGCAAAAATGATAAAAATATGTTGAAAAACAGTCAAGTTATATATGTATATATATTTTTATTTGGTCTCATTCACCTCTCATTGGGACAAGTAAGTTTTGTTTGTTTTAGGAACTGCAGTAATAATGTCTTAGACCTCATCTTTGTCTCTGAGTTGCCAATCCCTACGTCACTAGAATTGACCCTCTTTCTAGTCCTTAAGACGCCAATCATCCCACTTTGGAGCTAGTCCTTGAAGGTTCGAACCTCATTATTATCGTGTCGTGAAACTGGGCCTGCAACGTTTCGTTGCTTTCGAAAGGCTAATTTTACAGAAATAACCCACCACTTATTCTTATCCTTAACTGATTGGACTTTCTTTAACTCCACAGAGGATCCCTCAAACATCGTTAGACGTTTCTATGGCATCATGTACTCAGTTTTTGTCATGTATGTTCCTTCATATTCCTCACCAAATGTTTCTCATAAGCCCCCATGGCTTTCTCGTCGGCTTTCTTATCTAAATCATTTGAAATCCAGACTCTCTAAGAAGTATAGACAAACTGGTCTCCAAGTCGACCATTCGAGATATTTAATGGCTCGTTTAAATATTTTAACACACAATTCTGAATGCTACAGAAACCAATTAAATCGGTGAAAATTGAGTTTCAGGCTAACCTAAGAATTTTACGCTTTCGTAATTTTAAAACTGAAATCTCAATATCCATTATGTGTTCACTTCGATAATGCCTCCGCTTCTAATGAGCCTGATATCGCGAATCTGTTCGCAATATTCATTCATACTACATACTCATAAATTAATTTCGATATTATTGGATATTTTCGACTTCCACACTTCAATTGCATTTTTATACCCTTGCAGGGTATTATAATTTCAGTCAGAAGTTTGCAATGCAGTGAAGGAGACCTTTCGACCCTATAAAGTATATTTATTCTTGATCAGCATCAACAGCCGAGTCGATCTAACCATGTCCGTCTGTCCGTCCGTCTGTCCGTTTTTACGGAAACTAGTCCCTCAGTTATAAAGCTATCTGAATGAAACTATGCATATAGTCTTCTATATACTCTCACTGCTATATATGTCGAAACGGGCCGGAACGGACGACTATATCATATAGCTCCCATAAAAATGATCGAAAAATTTTTGGAAAAAAAAAATTATAGCTTGGCTCTTTTTCAACATTTTTGATAGAAATTCGATAAAAATTTCATGAAAATCGGACGACTATATCTTATAGCTGCCATAGGAACAATCGGGAAATTAATAGAAAAAATATTATAACTTTGTTGTTTTTCAACCTATTTTCATCTACTCTGAGATATCAGCTTATTTTATTAGTTCAGAATTTTGGTATAAATTTTATGAAAATCGGTCAACTATATCATATACCTGCCATATAAACCGATCGGTAGATGTAGAGAAAATGTAAAACTGGGAATGTAAAACTGTAACTGTCAAACTCTAAACATAATAAGTATAGGTAAAATGTAATGAAATAATATGTGCAAGGGTATACAAACTTCGGCGTGCCGAAGTTAGCTTCCTTTCTTGTTATGCCTGTAATCGGCTAAGATTACATCATTATAATCTCAAAACAATCAAACTTTCCGTCTTCTCTGGTGCAGATGTTGTACCTAGCTGTGTTTTGAGTAATTTTGCTAGCGCATTATGTAGACCACTGACTCTTTCAGTTATCACTTCAGTTTTCCCCGAAGTTGGAAAGAATCTTTTATCATTTCCACTTCTAAAAAGGGCAATAAATTTAATATTGAACACTATAGAGATATAGCAAAACTTAGTTCGATTCCCAAATTATTCAAATTTTTAATTACTCAGCTTCAGCACCAATGTAGCTCAATAATGTCCCCCTCACAACTCGGCTTTATGAAACGCAGATCAACGTCTACAAATCTCCTTGAGTTTGTTGCTGTCATTAGAAACGCGTTTAAAAATAACACCTAAACCGATGTTATTTTTACAGATTTCAGCAAAGCCTTTAATTCGGAGAATCATCAGTTACTATTCAAAAAACTTTGTCTTTTGAATTTGTACTTATTTGTCGAACCGTACTCAAAGAGTTGCATTCGAGGGTTCACTCTCAAACCTTGTTCATATGACTTCTGGTGTTCCTTAAGGGAGCCACCTCGGTCCTATTCTATTTGGCATTTTTATACCCTTGCAGGGCATTATAATTTCAGTCAGAAGTTTGCAACGCAGGAGACGGTTCCGACCCTATAAAGTATATATATTCTCGATCAGCATCAATAGCTGAGTCGATTTAGCCATGTCCGTCTGTCCGTCCGTTTGTCCGTCTGTCCGTTTCTACGCAAACTAGTCCCTCAGTTTTAAAGCTATCTGAATGAAACTTTGCATATAGTCTTCTATATACTCTCACTGCTATTTATGTCGGAACGGACGACTATATCATATAGCTGCCATACAAATGTTCGATAAATTTTTGGAAAAAAAATTATAACTTGGCTGTTTTTCAATATTATTTCATCATTTTTGAGATATAGCATTTTTATATTATTCCAGAATTTTGATAAAAATTTTATGAAAATCGGACCACTATATCTTATAGCTGCCATAGGAACGATCGGGAAATTAATCGAAAAAAATGATAACTTCGTTGTTTATCAACGTATTTTAATCTACTTTGACATATGAACTTCTTGTATTATTTCAAAATTTTGGTATAAATTTTATGAAAATCGGACGACTATATCTTATAGCTGCCATAGGAACGATAGGGAAAGTAATAGAAAAAATTATAACTTCGTTGTTTTTGCAACGTATTTTCATCTACTCTGAGATACGAGCTTTACTTATTATTATAGAATTTTGGTATAAAAATCGGACAAC
This sequence comes from Drosophila kikkawai, assembly GCF_030179895.1. NCBI lineage: Eukaryota > Metazoa > Arthropoda > Insecta > Diptera > Drosophilidae > Drosophila > Drosophila kikkawai. The sequence goes on along the minus strand of NC_091732.1, from coordinate 2,030,804 downwards.
TATATCATATAGCTGCCGTAGAAGCGTAGATGTAGAGAAAATGTTAAACTGGGAATGTATAACTGTAACTGTCAAACTTTAAAAATAATAAGTATAGGTAAAATGTTATGAAACTCTGTTTAGTGTCTGTTTTTGGCATTATAATTTATAATATAAAAATTAAAATCAATCTGCTATACCCTTGCAACTTCGACGTGCCGAAGTTAGCTTCCTTTCTTGTTATAAATGACCTGCCCCAAGTTATTCTCCACTCTTACGTCATGATATTCGTTGATGATGGTAAACTATGTTTGCCTCTGGTGAATCCTGCTCTTCTAAGTTTTTGCTAGCTGATTTGAACTACATGTTGTCCTGGTGCACTCATAATTTGTTGTTTCTTAATAACTCTAAATGTAAATACGTGTCGTTTTACCGCAGAAATTGTTTCCATGCCAACTATTACATAGGGACTAGTGTTCTTGAACGTATCCATTCTGTAACGGATCTTGGAGTTCTATTTACCCACAACTTGAGCTTCACCGATCACCTCGGTGTAATTGTATGTAAAGCTAAAAGGGGTTTTTTTCCTTTGTAAGACAATGGTCTAAGCAATTTGATGATCCCTACACCACAAAACTTCTATACATTCGAGAATGTTGTTCGTGTGTATGGTCCCCTCAATATACAAAGTTTAAAGACCTTATTAAATCGGTACAGAAACAAATCCTTTTATTCGCTCTTCGTGGTTTAGACTGAGACCCACTTCGCCGCCTCCCTTCTTATGCAGATATCCTACGCCTTTTGGACCAGTCCTCTCTCAAGTATCGTCAAACCTGCCACGGCACGATGTTTCTTCATAAACTAATCAACGGACATATTTTTTTCCAGTCAGCTTCTGAGTCAATTACGTTTCTCAGTTCCTTCAAGGCCATCACGTTACTTACGGCCTATAGCCTTGGATATTTGTAAAACAACTTTCGAGGCACATGATCCTTTTCGCGTTTTATGTTCGCTTAACAGCGACCCGTACTTTTTGTTGTATTTTGAAATGTCCGTAGATTTTACAACATGACATTTACAAAATGACCTATCCTTGCCACTGGCCACCTGATGTGAGTCGAAGCATATCGTTAAAAAACTCTCCTTATCCGGTCAGAGGTAAGGATACAGATTTATATTGGCAGATATTTGCTATTCTTAATAATAAATAAAATAAAACAAAAATGTGTCGATCATTTGTATGATAGCTATATGATATAGTCGGCCGATCCGGCCCGTTCCGACAATGCAGTGAGAGTATTCAGAAGACTATGTGCAAGGTTTTAGTCACATAGCTTTAAAACTGAGGGACTAGTTTGTGTAGAAACGGACAGATGGCTAGATGCTGATCAAGAATATATATACTTTATAGGGTCGGAAAGGTTTCCTTCACTGCGTTGCAAACTTCTGACTGAAATTATAATACCCTGCAAGGGTATAAAAATAATAAATTCGTTTTTTTTTCGTTTATTTTCATCTACTCTGAGATATACATTTTTTTTATTTCAGAATTTTTGTGTCCATTTTATGAAAATCGGACTACTATCATATAAATAGCTACCATAGAAACGATAGGAAGGTTTACAAAAAAAAAATTAAAGCAGCGAATATAAAACTGTAACTGTCAAACTGTAATGAAACTTTGTTAACTTATAAAACCTAAAAACGTTTATTATGATTTTTATACCCTTGCAGGGTATTATAATTTCAGTCAGAAGTTTGCAACGCAGTGAAGGAGACGTTTCCGACCCTATAAATTCTATATTCTTGATCAGCATAAACAGCCGAGTCGATCTAACCATGTCCGTCTGTCCGTCCGTCTGTCCGTTTCTACGCAAACTAGTCCCTCAGTTTTAAAACTATCTGAATAAAACTTTGCATATAGTCTTCTATATGCTCTCACTGCTATATATGTCGGAACGGGCCGGATCGGACGACTATATCATATAGTTGCCATACAAATGTTCGATATATTTTTCGAAAAAAAATTATAACTTTGCTGTTTTTCAAAATTTTTGCATAATTTTTTAGATGTGGCCATTATATATTATTTCTGAATTTTGGTAAAAATTTTATGAAAATCGGACGACTATATGATATAGCTGCCATAGGAACGATCGGGAAATTAATAGGAAAAAAATTATAGCTTCGTTGTTTTTCAACGTATGTTTATCTACTCTAAGATATAAGCTTTTTTTATTATTCTAGAATTTTGGTATAAATTTCATTAAAATCGGACAACTATATCTTATAGCTGCCATAGAAGCGATTGGTAATTTTATAAAATATGTAAAGCTGGGAATGTAAAACTGAAACTGTCAAACTGTAAACATAATAAGTATAGGTAAAATGTAATGAAACACTGTTTTGTGAGTCTTTTCAGCATTTAAATCTATAATATAAACATCGAAACCAATCTGCAAGGGTATACAAACTTCGGCGTGCCGAAGTTAGCTTCCTTTCTTGTTAAATCTAAAATATAATAATTTTGTATACGATTAAGCGTCCTTTTTTTTATTTTATCAAAACCAAACTATTATATGCTATGTATAAATATACAACTTTTATATATTTCTTTTATTTTGTAGCATATGTACATATACATACGCTGAAAAAAAAGTAATTTCAAATTTCATTAACTCACCTATTATATGAATAAAGTATTAACATTGTTACATTTACAGTTTTACATTCACAGGTTTAGATTTTTCTGTACAGTGTACACATGTATACAGATCTTGATTGCAGCTATCTAATATAGTCGTCCGATTAAACAAAATGAAAACCGAAATTTTAACATATAACAAAATTACAATGTCTCTAAAATAAAATATTTTTAAAACAGGCAAAGTTATAATTATTTTCTGAAAATGTTCCCCTTGTTCTTAAGGCAGTAATATATGTATAGTCGTTCAATTCCGACATACATATATATATATGTATACATACATTCATATATATGTATGTATACATTTATAGATACATAAGTATGTAGATATTTAGTAGCCCTGCAGTACCACATTTCATCAATAGGCCTTTTCATCAACATTTCATCAACGCGCCGACTGCGACGCCGACAGAATCGACGCTCTGCCGACTGCTACTTGAACCCGAACTCCCTTCGGAGACCCGAACTCCCTTCGAGTCCGACTTGTCGGTGCATGCAAAAAAAAAACAAAAACAATTTGCATGGACTTCGTTTTTTGAAGTCCGAAACAAAGTAGATGACGCAATTAAAATAGATTCTCGAAGGTTCGACTCCATATTTTCGGAGCAGCGGTTTTCGGTTTCGTCTTGCTTCTTCTTATTCCCTTTGCATTAGAAGTTGAAGTGCTCTGCACTGCAGAAGTGTCGTGTGTTTCATTAATTAATAAATAAATTCTTAAATAAATTCGTTCCGGGCCTTATTGGAATATATAAATAGGTGAGTAAAGTGAAGTGTTTATAATTAAATAAAAGCCTATGTGTATTATTTTATTTATTATATATTATATATTTTTTTTTCTTTTCTGACTGCAGTAATGGCCAACATATTGAAACGAGGATCTTTTGGGTAAATTCTATTTAATTTTATTATTATGTATTCCCTTGATTAATTATTATTTTTTTGTAGATGCAATTGCCCAAGTGGATAGAACTGAGCCTCCAGAGAAGTTACTGCGCAAAAAATTTGGTCTACGTCAATAAAAAGCGGAAAACCGAGGAGCAAACAGACCTTGAGGCTTTTCAATATATGGATTTAATGTTAATTGTTTATATTTGTGTCTTAGTGTTGGTTTAGAATTAGTAAGAATAAATAATATCAATAAAATTTCAAGAATTTTACTTTATATATGAAAAAAAAATCATCAATAATTCATCGATGAATCATCATCATTTCATCAATCAAATGTTGATGAAATGTTGATGAAATGTTGATGAAATACTGATGAAATGTTGATGAAATACTGATGAAATGTTGATGATTTGTTGATGAATCATCAACATTTCATCAGTATTTCATCAACATTTCATCAGTATTTCATCAACATTTCATCAGTATTTCATCAACATTTCATCAGTATTTCATCAACATTTCATCAACATTTCATCAGTATTTCATCAACATTTCAACATTTCATCAGTATTTCATCAGTAATTCATCAGTATTTCATCAACATTTCATCAGCCTTTCATCAGTATTTCATCAATAATTCATCGATGAAATGATGCTTAAATGTTGATGAATTGCTGTTGATGACAGCCTATGACATGCCCATGTTAAATTCATCAGTAATTTGTATGGCAATTCATCGATGAATCATCAACAAAACGCTTTGGCTATTGATGAAACGTTGATGAAATGTTGATGAATGGTACTGCAGGGATGTTAGCTGTCAGCTGTTAACGTCATGCCTTTACATGTATGCGTGTTCATGCATTCACGTACACGGGTGCATGTGTGCGATCGTTTCATTTCGGCCCAGCAAGAATATTTGGTCTTTTGCTACTTTTCACGCTAGGTACCCTAACAATATGGGCATATTCGCTATTGGGTTAATGATAAAAATAAAAATGTTATATGTTATAATACATTTCTTAATGTTTCAGCATACATTTCATATTTGTTTACAATTCAAATCAGTGGCAGCAGTGAAATGTGTTGCATATACATATGTACATACATATGTATTCGAATGAATAACAATCCATCTACTGAGATAGGAACAGGGCATATTGCAGTCGGTGCTCGCGATCGCTTGCACATTCTGTGTGCTGCAACGCGTCGAGACGCTGGGGGTTGTGTTTGTTGTTTTTTTTTTTTTTGGCCGAGCTGCTACCCAAACCGTTAGATCTCGTGCCCGTCTCTGTTTTAAGTGACACCTACTTATTATGTTGACAGTTTGACAGTTAGAGTTTTACATTCCTAGCTTTACATTTTCTTTACATTTACCGATCGCATCTATGGCAGCTATATGATATAGTTGTCCGATTTTCATAAAATTAAAACCGATAATCTGAAATTATATAATTTGGTATCTCAAAAACGATGCAAAAACGTTGAAAAAAGCGAGCTATAATTTGAATTTTGAATACTTGTATGGCAGCTACATGATATAGTCGTCCGATCTGGCCCGTTCCGACAAATATAGCAGTGAGAGTATATATAAGACTATATGCAAAGTTTCATTCAGATAACTTTAAAACTGAGGGACTAGTTTGCGTAGAAACGGACAGACGGACATGGCTAGATCGACTCGGCAGTTGATGCTGATCAAGAATATATATACTTTATAGGGTCGGAAAGGTCTCCTTCACTGCGTTGCACTCTTCTGACTGAAATTGTAATACCCTGCAAGGGTATACAAATTGGTTATACTTTTGAGTTTCGCACTTTTAAAGTAACCAAATATTAGTTATTTTCAAGCGGGTGCTTTTTGGCTACAACTGCCGACTTTAACAGTGGATAGGCTTAACAGTGCACTATTAATTAACATTTCTGGTAGTACACTTTACAGAGCAATATATTTTTAAGACGTTTAAAAAAAAAACTCAAATATTAAAAGTTTGATAAAATGACTAAATACCATAACAAATCCCAAATTTCTTATAGTGCAGCGGTCCCAAAGCATTAGTGTCCTTAATATTTCCATTGCTACGATAGCTCTCATACCATACTAACGAAAGAGTTTATAAATATGTACATATGTATGTAGATACAAAGTAAACTCAATTATCCACAAATTTCATTACCAAATGTTAAATCGTCAAGCAATTTAACCCAATTAAATATGTATGATGTTGTACTTGTAAACAAAAGGCCATCACCGGCCGAAACACCAACAGCAGCAACATGCTAAGCTCTGTAACGACGTTTCCCGCCCCAAATACATAGCAGGAAACACCTATTATTGCCTGTTGACAGTGTAGCAGTGGCAGCCACTCAAGCGAATTATTGCCAACTCATCAGTGGGCATTTTAGTCAGGATTTTTTATATCTACCCCGAAGTACATATATATCTTTATTTGTATTGTCAAAGGCATATGCTTTTGATTGCATTGCCAGCAACCCTTGTTTTTTTTTTTTATTAGAAACGTAATCGTAATCGTTTTCAATTTTAATAGGCCGTCGTTTATATTGGTGACTGTATGAAGAGTGTGCGTATACGTACACTTCCCAATTGAAACTTGAGACGAGCGACGGAGGAAGCTAAAGTTTGAGGCACACCTTGTGTGTGTGTTTAGCACTCAAAACACTCAAATTAATTAGGGATAATTCTTCATGCCCGTCACATAGTATTATGACTTATTAGCAATTAAGCAAAATTTTAAAAACATATTTATAAGGTTTTTTTTTATTTAGGCTAATTTTTCTAAGATGTAAAATGTTTTTTATCCGTGTTCATAAAAAACTTTTAAATTTAAGAGCGAATATAAATTGTTTTTACCTTTTAATAAGGAATGAACAAGAACGAAAGTTTGGACGCCAAAGATAGGCGGACAAACATCAAGAGGCGAGCCGATGAGGTTCATCGTAACAACGCAAACTAGTATCTTAGAACTATTTGAATTAAACTTTGCAGGTAGACTTGTTTTAATTTTTAAAGGGTATTCTTTAAAACAAGAATTTGATTCGATATTCTTATAACATTTTTGTATATATTTGTTATAGAGACATCGCAATGTTTTTATAACTTTCAAAAAGCTTTTCCAGCAACCCTGAGAAAAAATACTTCGTTGAGGCACGTAGTTATTCTCGAGCGACTAAGTCTAAGGATACATCTGCCAGAATTTGTTAACAATCTGGCTCGTTTTTCTAAATAGTAACATAATTTTGTCATTATTTACCTCACTGGTTTGTAATTTGTTCAACCCTCGTTCTTTTCTCCCCCTTATAAAAGTTGCTATAATCATTTGTTTCGCTTTTGCCGTTCGTCCTGCAAATAACAATGGCATTAAGCTTAACAATCTGTACTTTATAACTTTTTTGCTAACCTTATTATCTCTAACGAAATGGTCTCTAGGGACACCAGGCTTCTTTTCAATTATTCTATTCACACGCATTCTATAATTGAATAAGGGAGTTTCCGAGTAAGGCGAAGGTAGGTTTCTGATACCAATTTATGTGTAAAATAAATTTAGTAGTAAATGTGCTTAGATGTAATAATATAAAGTATATATATTCTTGATCAGCATCAACAACCGTGCCGATCTTTCATAAATCAGCTATATATTACCGTCGTGCGATTCGGTCCTTTTCGACTTATATACTAGTGAGAGTAGTCAGAAAACTATCAGCACAGTTTCATTTAGATAGCTTCAAAACTGAGGGACTAGTTTGCGTAGAAACAGGCAGACGGGCGGAAAGGCGGACGGACAGATGGATATGGCTAGATTGACTCGGCTGTTGATTTTAAATATCGATGTTTTCTAACATTCATCCAGTCCGGCACTCCCTTTAAAATATATATATTTTACAAATTTGGTCCGAGTCTCCAAATTCTTTGTTGTGACTATGTTTTATTATACGTGTAATTCTGAAGCCATTATAAATATTTATATACCAACCATTTTTAGGATTTAAATATCGTTAACCGAAAGTATCCCCATGATGACTGCTTCTGTGGCTCCTCCTGTTATTGAAATGGAAAATGGTCCGGCGGCCCTACAAAGGTCAAATCATGTACGTAAATATTTTGGTTGGTCTCAATAGCTATTTACCGGTGTTACTTATGGTTGGTGCCGTAAAATGGTATTAAATAAGCCTGCAACAGAAAATCGTTTAGATTACCGAAAATAAGCAACAAAAATAATGGTTCTCTAAGGCAATTTCTGCGGCACTCATGTTATCATTTAAGATTTCCTTTTCATTAATTACAATTTTTAATTCATTTTCAGGTTAGCACAGTTCTTCTTTATGGCATTCCCATTGTATCTTTATATATTGAGGGGCAGGAGCGTTTGTGCCTAGCCCAAATATCGAATACTTTGCTCAAACAATTTAGCTATAACGAGATACATAATCGCAGGGTTGCTTTGGGCATTACTTGTGTACAGTGCACACCCGTACAATTGGAAATACTACGACGAGCTGGCGCTATGCCAGTAAGTTCGCGTCGTTGTGGAATGATAACACGACGAGAAGCGGAGCGCTTGTGTAAGAGCTTTTTAGGAGATAATACACCGCCGCGATTGCCTGAAGATTTTGCGTTTAGCGTTCAGCACAAGTGTGCTTGGGGCTGTCGCGGTTCATTTCTACCTTCCCGTTACAATTCCTCGCGAGCTAAATGCATAAAATGTTCATATTGTGGGATGTTTTTCTCGCCTAACAAATTTATATTTCATTCACATCGGATAACTACAAATGATAGATATGTCCAACCAGATGCTGCAAATTTTAATTCTTGGCGTCGGCATATGACATTATTAAATGGAAATAATACCAATGATGAAAAGATTATACACGCTTGGGAAGATGTGAAGGCAATGTTTAATGGCGGAACAAGAAAAAGATTGGTTGGCAGTGGGAGTAGTAGTAATAATAACAATAATCGTAATCAAAACATATCGCCTTCTTCTGAAGTTCTGAGAGGAATAACCTCCTGTATCTCACCAACACCAACCATCAACTTAGAAAGAGACTCAAATAAGACTTTGTCTACGAAAGAGGAATCACGGTGCCCCACCCTGGATAAGCAATATAAATATAGTACTGTTGCTGCTACCGCTGCTGTGGTGGCAGCTGTTGGTGTCCCTTACAATTTTGATACCAATGCCTCGCTATCTGGGGATCATCTTTCTGTAATGCCAATATCAAGAAATTTTGTCGTAGACTATATGTGGCAACATAAGGATCATCAGCATTACGAACAACAGCATTCAAAAATGGCGGAATCAAATTTGGAAACCTATGAAATCGACTCGAATTACCCGAAATCATGGGGTAAACAAGAGGCGAATGTTATAGGAAATTCGGTGCGATTTTCGGATAATGTTACTACCCATAAAAATCGTAAGCTCACGGGTATAGGAGGAGGAAATAATGGTCTCGCTGATTATAAGATTCCATCAATTCTAAGCTGTTCGGCTTTTAAGCCCGTAGTGGCGTCTACAGCCATAGTCTCAACATCTTTATATACGAGATCCAGTGATTTAAACAAAAGTAATGATAATATCAACTCCTCACAGGCAACAAGAACAACGACAGTTCTCACACATAATAGTACTTCACACCGATTAGTTAACCACGACTTGTCATTTTCGCCAATTTTAGATAAAGAAAGTAAGCCAAAACATTGTACGTGTTGCCCTTAATTTATAAACATACAATATTTTACAGAGATATTAGGAAACAGTGTTTGCAGAAAAGTAAACGATAATAACAATGCTAACGAGAACGAAGACGACGACGACGAAGTTGTGGATATTGAAACAACAGAGGATGAAAGTAAATTCTTAAGACATCACGAAAGTAGTGAAAGTAATAGTGTCTCTCAGACGACAAGTACGAATATTGATGTTGAGGCAGATGTCGATATTGATATCATAACAACCGAGGAGGATGCTGACGATCAATTGGAGCTGATCTCCAGTTCTTGCTCTATTGAGAATGCCAGTCGATCTTCGCTTTCAATCTTTAAAACTGAACGTATTCAAATATCAGGTCCTACTTCTCCAGCGGATACAAAGGAAAAACTATGCAGTGATGATGAATTCAATATAAATGGGGTATGTAATTAAAGCAAATCAATACCTAATTTACAAAACATCTTGTGGTATTTTATTCTAGTCCTATTGTGTATGATATTAACTGTTTCAGAACTTGAAGAAGAAGAAATTCAAGGGGTCGAATCATGTGTTCCAATAATTATACTGAAAGGCATATTAAGACACTGAAACACAAATGGTAACTGTAATTCTGTTACTGAAAAGAATCTTTGAAGATTATCTGAACTTCAGATATTTTTAGTTCCTCTGAGAGTATTTAATGTTTATAACAAACAATAAAAAACGTCATTAATATCAATAGAAACCTCAAATTTGTTTTTCAGGAATCAAAAGGCTTAAATGGTCAACATTTAAAGATAATTGCGCGCCGAACAACGGATAAAGTTCACCATCATCATGTGGAACGATGCTGTAATCCAAAGCAGTACTACCACAAACCCTTAGCATCTACAAAGAACCTTTCATCTTCATCGTCTAGCCTACAAATCCAACAGCGTTTGGCCTTTCCCGTATTTTTTAAATCACATCTGCACTCTTTTCGTCCTTTGCACTACTATCCCCAACCTCAGACAGTGACGACGACACTTAGCCCTAACAGCTCTACAGGAGACTCCAATAAATGGAGAAACATTGAGCCGTCATTATCGTGTTATTATGAAAAATCAACAAATTATGATTTTGTAGATTTTAAGTAATATACAAAATGGACTTATATGTCAGGCGAAAAAATCCTCATAAGGTGCTGAAATACATTAAAGAAACAAAACTGTCAAGGCACAGGAGAAATACTTAAAGAATGCGTTTATTCAACACCCAAAATAATTGTTCGCATTTTTGTACACATATTTTCAATTGAGATATAACTCGTATGTTTTAAAAATAAATGTATGATGTAAATGTATGTAAATTGTTTTTATATTGGTACCTATTTTAATAAAGCTTAAATATAGATACATATAAATAATAAACTAAATTAATATTATATCGAACATTATAACCACGTTACACAATAATTGAAGGGTAAGATAAACAATAACGAAAACTAACAGCTTTTAGTTTTTATTTTTGTTGTATAGTCAAGAGTTTTCCACCCCGTGAATGAGATATTTCTGTCCCTCTATGGTAAGTATATGTCGGATGTGGAATGGTTTCGTCCATATTAATGTCCTCGCGCGGTAGCACAGCGAGTTCCGTTGCCGATCGTTACCAAACTAAACTAAACTCCACTCCCTTCTCTCCATCTATTTATATGTTCTGTCAACGTTCTTACTTCAGTTTATCTATATACCTCTCTTTCTCTCCTATAACTTTCGGTAGCGCGACAACGGACCTCACTCGCCAGCAGAGACTGCGCTCGTCTCTGCTGCTATGCCTCGCGCTGCGCTTCTTAGAAAAAGCGTACTTCCCCGAATTCAGACTGCGCTCGTCTCTGCTGCTATGCCTGGCATTAACAGCCGAGTCGACCTAGCCATGTCCGTCTGTCCAATATTACGAAAACTAGTCTTTCAGCTTTGAAGCAATCTAAATTTAACTTTGCAGACTTTCTTCTGACTAGTCTCACTACTAACAAGAAAGGAAGCTAACTTCGGCACGCCGAAGTTTGTATACCCTTGCAGATATTATTTCATTACATTTCAACTATACTTATAATGTTTACAGTTTGACAGTTACAGTTTTACATTCACACCTTTACATTTTCTCTACATCTACCGATCGCTCCTATGGCCGCTATATGATATAGTTGTCCGATTTTCATGAAATTTATACCAAAATTCTACAATAATAAAATAAGCTTATATCTCAGAGTAGATGAAAATACGTTGAAAAACAACGAAGTTATAATTTGTTTCCTATTAATTTCCCGATCGTTTCTATGGCAGCTATAAGATATAGTCGTCCGATTTTCATAAAATTTTTACCAAAATTCAGAAATAATATAGAATGGCCATATCTAAAAAATGGTGCAAAAATGTTAAAAAACAGCAAAGTTATAATTTTTTTTCGAAAAATTTATCGAACATTTGTATGGCAGCTATATGATATAGTCGTCCGATCCGGCCCGTTCCGACATATATAGCAGTGAGAGTATATAGAAGACTATATGCAAAGTTTCATTCAGATAGCTTTAAAACTGAGGGACTAGTTTGCGTAGAAACAGACAGACGGACAGACGGACAGATGGACAGACGGACAGACGGACAGACGGACATGGCTATATCGACTCGGCTGTTGATGCTGATCAAGAATATATATACTTTATAGGCTCGGAAACGTCTCCTTCACTGCGTTGCAAACTTCTGACTGAAATTATAATACCCTGCAAGGGTATAAAAATTTCGGAACGGACGATCGTTTTAAAACATACATATCCGACAGATAATTTTTTAGGGATTCCGAATCTGTATTAAAAAAAAATTTTTTTTTGTGGATGATATGAGCTTCAAAGTTTTACTTCTTCGTTGTATGTATCATACACAAAAAATAGGTAAACTGGTCGGCATCCAGATAATATTACACAAAACTATATAACCAATGGTCATGATTTTTTCTTTAAACAATAGGTACATTCATAAACTCAGGTGTCCATTTTTTTCATATTGTTCTGGCTAAAGTAGTCAATCAAATCTGAAGCTGGACAATGCCCGAACACTATGACTACGCACTGCATGTATGTATCTTCCTTTTAATTTTAATCAGCTGCATAAAGAATCAAATGATTATAGTCCAGAAAGGAAAATTAGTCTATTAGAAATTTCCCAAATATAGGCTTATTTTTAGTCAAAATGGATCAAATATTAAAAAAATAAACTTAAAAGCAAAATAATAACATAATTTTGTTTTCATTATTCAAAAAATTCTTATTTGATTAAATCAACAAAAATAAAGCAATGTTTTGTTTTTAAAAGTTTCTTTTCAAAGAAAATAATACCTCTTTTTACTACGAAGAGACGAATTAGTGGGTTTTTTTTTACAATTCCCTGTCAAATGCCGTTTAAGTAAACGTAATTTATAATTTATATACATAATAATATATAACGCTTTCGCCAAGCTTTGAGTTGGACGTGCTTTACCTCGCTCTACATTTATTTAAAGTTTTCATGGTGTATTCTATTTAACAAAGCCCACATTTTTGGCATATTGTCGGTGAATAGCGCCCAAATAAGAACACGTCTTAATTTTTTGAGTTGATATTTCAAACTGTTTTTTATTTATTCAAATCCTAGCTTAAATAGCTAACATGAGAATGTACATTTTGGATCTTAGTTTTAGACCCACGCATCGGACAGTTCCCGATCGTGGGAAATATTTTAAGTGCGATAAGGGCACACAGTCACCCCGATAGCACATATCTTTAACAAACCCAGACCGCTCGCAGGAGGTTATATTTCGGGTTGCTTGTATTTTCATAGGCCCAAGTGGCGGTTGTAGTTATACATAGACAAGTGCAGTGCACTGCTGCAGAGATTTAATACCTAACATATGCATCTTGTCTATAGATAAGTGTAGATACGTGTTCATGTGTGAACAGTCGGTGTTTTCGTACTCTTTATAAACAACTGGACCATTTTAAATAAAGTCTGTGACTTTATCGTCGTAAAACAATTTCGGTTTATTCCTTGCCTTTCTTTTCTGGTGCATTGTGTTTACCGCTTATCGCTGCATCGCCTTAGTGTTGTTGTTGCCGCTACCTAAATCAATAACACATACTTCTTATTTTTCGGCGCTTAGATAAAAGCTTTTATTTATGCGTTCTTCGCTTTCCGTTTTGATCGGTCTGTTCGCCGCGATACTTACACAGCATTTTGTAAATTATTTCGTCACATTTTATCCAAATAATTTTTATTTTTATCCAAATAATGGCTACCTGATGTATCACTAAGTGCTCAAACGGCCGAAAATTTTCTTCGCGGCAGGCCACCATTTACTGTTGGCTCTGCGACAATATCGCTCACCCTGGATGTGCCGATGTGGGGCGAATTGACCCGCATATTGACGACCTCATTCGATATAATCCCGGATTGGACTGGACGTGCCAGAGCTGCCTGCATATCAAATCCGATATGAGGGTTTTCATGAGGAAAACTCACCTGGAGTTTCAGTCGTTGGCTGCCGGCTTCAAGGATTTTTCAAATCGTTTCCAGAAGGCTGAATACTATTTCTAATCCCTAAAACTGATAAGTGACTTCACAAATATAAAAAGGTGCAATCTTTCTGAGAATATTTTATCTGTTCCAGATCCTGCAAGCCCCCTTATGCAGTTCAGCTCACGTGCCAAGCCTGGATAATGGCTCCGGTGAAGAAGGGCTGCATCGGTCCCAATTTCTGGACTGGCTGTTGGATCATCCGCCTGTCAACGTTGACCAGGCATCCACGTCGCATGCTGCTGCCTTTGCTGCTAATGCTGTACCGGTCCCCATTTCTGGACTGGGCGAGTTCGCCATGCCCTCGGTTCAGCAGCTTGTCAACGTCGACCAGGCATCCACGTCGCGAGCTGCTGCCTTCAATGAAGCGTTCTTGGTGTTGGATGCCCACCCAGTGGTTCCTCCGGCGGTCACTATTTCAGCGCCGGTTTTTACTAGTAATGTCCCCCAACAGTCTACAAATTCTGGAGTTGCCCAACGTAGACCTTAGCTGGCAGATTTGTGTAACCCGCCTCAATCCAGAACCATTTGAGCAACAAATTCAATGTTTCTGGTACCGAGTTTAGTGTCTCAAAGTTCATTTTTAAGCAAAGACGTGATATTTTCTAAGGCTCTTGATTCTTCAGGATAGCCTGAGCATGCAATTGTTCATGAATTCGTAAACAAAAGTAATCCTCGTGCTCGCGGCCTCAAACTCTTTCAACTAGGCCTCCAAAAAACTAATGAATTCTTTTGTTCTTCATTATCAAAATGTTCGTAATTTACTTGGCAAACTCAGTAATGTAATTGTTTTTACAGAAACATGGTTCAACTCCTCTGTGTCTGATTGTGAAATTTGCTCAGGGAACTTTACTATCTATAGACGTGATCGTCCATGCGGACTGGCTGTGGTGTTCTCATCGCGGTTAAATCTGATCTTGTTTCTAAAATGATTTCTAATATTGACACTGATAGTACTTCAGAGTTCGTGGCGGTTCGTAACCACTTAAATCGGTGCAAAATTGAGTTTCAGGCTAACCCTAAGAAATTTTACGCTTTCGTAATTTTAAAACGGAAATCTCAATCTCAATATCCATTATGTGTTCACTTCGATAATGCCTCCGCTTCTAATGAGCCTGATATCGCGAATTTGTTCGCAAAATTCTTTCAGACTATATACTCATAAATTAATTTCGATATTATTGGATATTTTCCACTTCCACACTTCAATTGCATTTTAATACCCTTGCAGGGTATTATAATTTCAATCAGAAGTTTGCAACGCAGTGAAGGAGACCTTTCCGACCCTTTAAAGTATATTTATTCTTGATCAGCATCAACAGCCGAGTCGATCTAGCCATGTCCGTCTGTCCGTCCGTCCGTCTAGTCCCTCAGTTTCAAAGCTATCTGAATGAAACTTTGCATATAGTCTTCTATATACTCTCACTGATATATATGTCGGAACGGGCCGGATCGGATGACTATATCATATAGCTGCCATACAAATGTTCGATAAGTTTTTAGAAAAAAATTTATAACTTGGCTTTTCAATATTTTTGCATCATTTTTGAGATTTCGCCATTCTATATTATTATAGAATTTTGGTAAAATGTAATGAATGTGTGTGTTTTCAGCATTATAATTTATAATATAAATATCAAAACCAATCTGCAAGGGTATACAAACTTCGGCGTGCCGAAGTTAGCTTCCTTTCTTGTTTATAAATGCAATCCGTCAATGGTTCCATCTGCCACACTATTATAAAACCGTATGGAGCGAACTCGGTTTCAAGATTTGATGAAAGTATATGTAAAGTAATAACAAATGACAGTATATAATAATACATAAATTTAAAAAAATAAAAAAAATAAGATTTATAACATGTAGAGTGCCATTCAATGAAATTAGTAAAGTAATGATAAAAACTGAAGTATATTTTGGTAATAAGAATACAAATTGTTAGATTAAGTAAAATTTGTATACCCATTTTGACTAGTGCAATAAATATAAGGTAGGTTCACTAGGATATTATCAAAAATAATAAATTAAATTATAAGTGTTTTAAGCAAATAATTAGTGTTGTTTTTCAAAAATTAATTTTTTTTTTTTAATAAATCGGTTTCTTTACTTGTGTACTATGAGTGTTTAAAAGGATTTTTTGATATTCGATGTCGTAACGAAGTTTCATCACAGAAAATACATGCAGGCTATTCCTACAATTATTATTTCCTTTGAGTTTTTCTCGAAACCACGTTTTTGCAACTGGTTAAAACGATTTCTCAATAACTACTTAACATTTAAAAAAACTGATAGAAAAATGGCCATCACATGTGTCAACCTCCTTACGGATTCCAGGAGCTGACTTGATAACTTAATATCAACTTTATTTTCTCTATCTCTGTTTCTAGCAAGAGTCTGACTAAAGCAAAGCACACGTTCCATTGGCGATCCTTTGCCTCTGGCTGAAAGTCCCCCTTTTGACATTCACTACTACAATCCTTATATGTTCATACGACCTCATCCAGATATAACATTACTATAAGTACGTAGGACTTATTTTAATTTCAATTTCTTAATTGATGGATTTATTTATATTTTTTTGTGTGAGATACAACATTTTCTTCTTGACATTTTAAAGAGACAACAAACTGGTTTTTTGTACCTTAAATATACATATTTATGTAGATATATATATTCGTTCGCATCCACAAAGTCTAATTGCATGAATAGTGGGATTTAAAACACTATTATAGGAACAATTAATTAACAAAATATAATTATTATGAAGAAGGAAAGTCATTTGACAAAATGTTTTCCAAAATATAAGAGCTTGATTATGTGGCTTTGATGAGTTTTTTTTGTATTAATATAGATAAAAGCTAAAAACCATTGACGACTTTGTGTACGTTCCAAATTATAAATATTAACTTTTGTATTAAGCAAAAATTGGATATAGCGTGGAATCTGTGCATATTTGATTTTCCGGCTATTGTTTTTAAAGCAAAATATAAGTTTAGAAATTGGAAAATGCTTTTTCTATAGTAATAAGAAATATTTCTATTGTATCTGCTGCTGTTGTTGTTGTTGCTGACGTCGTTCTCGAGCTTTTTCAATATGTCGTTTTCGGTCTTCCTTTGTCCAATAGCGACCTATTTTTACCTCCGATACTGTATCCTCTTCGGTTGTTGTTACTTCGTTATAACGTATGTTTTTCCGAATCGATGAGGAGACTTGAGGTGCACGATTGCGTACTGGCCTTTTCACGATATATCTCGATCCATCGGGGCGACGTTTCACCTTCCAAACCATTGGAATTTCATCGGCATTATTTGTATCGTTGCTGAAGAGTACGTCATTAGGTTTTGAGCTATTCGTTGACTCAAGGCATTTGCTAGCGACCTATATTATATTTTTATTTATATGTATATAATTAAATTAACTGATACACTTACCTGTTGACTACTTACGAAGTGATAGCGGCTTAAATTTGGGGCGTTGAACTGTGGGCAGTGGCTATAAGACGATTCCTCATTTCCTGCTCTAAGAATAATGTTCTCATTTTCTTGGCTGACTTTGCTTTGGCACTCTGGAATCAAGAATGTAAGGAAGCTTAAGTCAAAAAAAGAATATATAAACTATATTTTATAGTCTATTTACACCAGGCTGCGTCTTAACGGAGCAAACGTAGTTTGGGACGCAATATTCCATGAATTTTCTATTGAGTATGTTTCCAAAGAAATACCTCCATTTCCTTATTATACCCTTGCAGGGTATTATAATTTCAATCAGAAGTTTGCAACGCAGGAGACCTTTCCAACCCTATAAAGTATATATATTCCTGATCAGCATCAACAGCCGAGTCGATCTAGCCATGTCCGTCTGTCCGTTTCTACGCAAACTAGTCCCTCAGTTTGAGAGCTATCTGAATGAAACTTTGCATATAGTCTTCTATATACTCTCACTGCTATATATGTCAGCCATACAAATGTTCGATAAATTTTTAGAAAAAAATTATAACTTGGCTGTTTTTTAACATATTTGCATCATTTTTGAGATATGGTCATCTTTTATTATATCAGAATTTCGGTTTTAATTTTTTTTTAAATCGCTCGACTATATCATATAGCTGCCATAGAAAACAAGAAAGGAACTTAACTTCGGCACGCCGAAGTTTGTATACCCTTGCAGATTGGTTTTGATGTTTATTTTATAGATTTAAATGCTGAAAACACTCACAAAACAGAGTTTCATTTCATTTTACCTATACTTATTATGTTTACAGTTTGACAGTTATAGTTTTACATTGCCAGCTTACATATTCTATATATTTACCGATCGCTTCTATGGCAGCTATATGATATAGTTGTCCGATTTTTATGAAATTTATACCAAAATTCTAGAATAAAAAAAGTTTATATCTTAGAGTAGATAAAAATACGTTGAAAAACATCGAAGCTATAATTTTGTTTCCTATTTATTTCCCGACCGTTTCTATTTCTATATCATAAGTCGTCCGATTTTCATAAAATTTTTAACAAAATTCAGAAATAATATAAAATGGCCACATCTAAAAAATGATGCAAAAATTTTAAAAAACAGCAAAGTTATAATTTTTTTTCTACAAATTTATCGAACATTTGTATGGCAGCTATATGATATAGTCGTCCGATTCGGCCCGTTCCGACATATATAACAGTGAGAGTATATAGAAGACTATATGCAAAGTTTTATTCAGATAGCTAAAAACTGAGGGACTAGTTTGCGTAGAAACGGACAGACGGACGGACAGACGGGCGGACTGACGGACGGACAGACGGACATGGCTAGATGGACTTGGCTGTTGATGCTGATCAAGAGTATTTATACTTTATAGGGTCGGAAACGTCTCCTTCACTGCGTTGTAAACTTCTGACTGAAATTATAATACCCTGCAAGGGTATAACAAGAAAGGAAGCTGACTTCGACACGCCGAAGTTTGTATACCCTTGCATATTGCAATTGGCTAAATAATTAAAAAGAAAATATATAAAATCTCTATATTTATACATAGCATAAATAAAGTGCTGAAAACACACACAAAACAGAGTTTCATAACATTTTACCTATACTTATTATGTTTACAGTTTGACAGTTACAGTTTTACATTCTAAGCTTTACATTTTCTCTACATTTACCAATCGCTTGTACGGCAGATATAATGAAATAATAAAATAAGCTTATATCTCAGAGTAGATGAAAATACGTTGAAAAACAAAGAAGTTATAATTTTTATACCCTTGCAACGCAGTGGTCTCCTTCACTGCTTTAAAACTGAGGGACTAGTTTGCGTAGAAACGAACAGACAGACGGACATGGCTAGATCGAATCGGCTGTTGACGCTGATCAAAAATATATATACTTTATAGGGTCGGAAACTTTTGACTGATGCTGATTAAAAAAAAAATATATACTTTATAGGGTCGGAAAGGTCTACTTCACTGCGTTGCAAACTTTTGACTGAAATTTTAATACCATAAAAATGTATAACATCGCTGTTTTCGGCATATTTTCAATTACTTTAAGATATATCCATTTTGTTTTATTTCATCAATTTGTTTTTAACTTTATAAAAATCTAACGAATATCTATTATATAAAAATAAGTCGGGTTTTCCTGTTTAATCATCTAACTTAAGAACACACTAGCCGATTTCCACGGTTTTGCAAAGGTCTCGGACTCCGCGAGGTAAATAGCAAAGAAAATTCAGGAAAAGTTGCAACTGAAAAGCGGGACAATAATTTTTCGTCTACAGCGCCATCTCTGATACATAGCATGCCATTATTCTCTGCTCGGTTTATTTCATGTGACAAACCGAAATTACGTTCAATTGTGTGAAATTGTGAAAAAACTAAAAGAAACAAGAAAGGAAGCTAACTTCGGCACGCCGAAGTTTGTATACCCTTGCAGATTGGTTTTCATATTTATATTATAAATTATAATGCCAAAAACAGACACTAAACATGGTTTTCATATTTATATTACAAATTATAATGCCGAAAACAGACACTAAACAGAGTTTCATAACATTTTATCTATACTTATTATGTTTACAGTTTGACAGTTACAGTTATACATTCCCAGCTTTACATTTTCTCTACATCTACGGATCGCTTCATGTCTCAAATTAGATTAAAATACGATGAAAAACAACGAAGTTATAATTTTTTTCGATTAATTTCCCGATCGTTCCTAAAAAAATTCTGGAATAATATAAAATGGCTATATCTCAAAAATGATGGAATAATATTGAAAAACAGCTAAGGTATAATTTTTTTTCTAAAAATGTATCGAACATTTGTATGGCAGCTATATGATATAGTCGTCCGATCCGGCCCGTTTCGACATATATAGCAGTGAGAGTATATAGAAGAGTATATGCAAAGTTTCATTCAGATACCTTTAAAACTGAGGGACTAGTTTGCGTAGAAACGGACAGACGGACGGACAGACGGACATGGCTAGATCGACTCGGCTGTTGATGCTGATCAAGAATATATATACTTTATAGGGTCGGAAACGTCTCCTTCACTGCGTTGCAAACTTCTGACTGAAATTATAATACCCTGCAAGGGTATAAAAATAAAATTTACTTTTGACTCACCACTAACATATGCTGTTCGCAAGTTGGTTGAACAGAGGCCAATCCGTCCAGATTTGCCAAATGGCAAAAGTAACATACTGCTTACAGGGCTAGTGGCAACCAGGTGATTCACTCCAGAATTATCTATAGACACTGTTGTGCTCTCTTCAACGATTTTTGGCGAGGCGCTGTTATTCGAACCTCCTGTATTGTAGGCACTTGATGAGTTGTCGACTTCATCTTGTTTTGTAATAATCAACTTGTTTGCTCCATTAATATTATTATTTCGAACATAGCCACTGCTGCTGGATCGACTTGTTGTGCTTCGTAAGGTAAACACCCGGCTGCAAGTGGCAGTAGGCTTCGATGGCGGTGTCGGGCGATTACCAACTAGGGAGGGATCAATTGTTTTTGGTGATTTTAGGCCCAGCCATTGGGCAACACGTTCAGTTTGTTGTTGCTTTGCTGAAGTTTCGAATGCTTCCGGTGATGCCGATCCTATTTTAGTTATATAGTTTGAACTTTGATAGGGTGAACAGTATAAGGGTTCCGATTCCGAGTCTTCTGGAATTGTCTCATAAATGTGCTCGCTATCGTCGTAATCATTTTTCGAAACTCTAATATTGTTTGCTTGATCTATATTTTTTTTATCAAGAAAATGGTTTTTGCTATGATGTTCGACTATCTTTTTTTCCAGGGAAGAATTGGATTTTGTTGTTGTATTCTGTTGCTGAGTTGTTGAATTCTGCTTTTGTTGTGTTATTAAAACACCTTCTTCACTAGATAATTCATTAAATTGATGAACGTGACTCAAAAGGACTTTATCCAACTTATCCACAACATTGGTGTAATCATCGGGCAGAAAAGTAGTATTGGCATATTCAAAATTACTCTCAATGTCGTCTTCATCATCGCCCTCGTCTTCCTATAAAAGACAACACCTTTATAATATTGTAGTTCATCGGAAACTCCTTTTAGTTGATATTCTTTTTGTGCTAGCATCTAGCATTTTCCTGTGAACCGTTAATTTTTGCATTTTTTTTTCGGGGAGCTTCTGCATAGATCAAGCTACTCGATAAACAAAAATTTTGGAAAATGTGCCAACAAGAATAACAACTAAAAGAAGTTGTTAGGTGGAAATAACTGACTACCTCGGTACATTAAAGTTTTAGAACACTAGCCAAAAAAATGAATACTTTTTATGCTTACTGGGTATAGAATTCGACTAACGAGAAGCGTCACAGCTGTGCTACTCTCTGATATCTTGAGCTCTGCCTCTTCCTTATTCTTTACATCAATGCCATTAATGCGTAGTATCTGATCACCCTCCCGTAGGCGTCCATCGTTCTGGGCTATACTCTTCGGTTTAATGCCACTGATGAATACATCTTCGCAGATTTCTCCGGTATCTTTACATATTATCTGACTCTCCTTGTTTGTTGTATCGATGTTTGAAGGTTGATAGCCGGAAGAGCAAATATATATGCCGATATTATCGCTAGTATCATTAATAACAGCTTTAGTGAGTGTTATTTCCTGTCGGATTAAAAGACAATAGTTGGTATACAAGAAAAGATTATAATTTAATTAATAACAGATTTTCATGAAAATTTTAAAATATACAGTTTTAGCATCTCACCTCAATATCAATTTCCGGCTCCAGACATTGTTCAAATATGTGATGTTCCTGCTCAATAAAACGATCAGTTATTGTTTGAACCAGATCGTGATCTTTTAGAATATCTGTGTTTAAAACGGTTTGTGTTTGAACTTCCTTCGATGTTATTTTTTCGCTATTAAAAGTCCTTAGTGTTAAACTGAGGGGATGATTTTCAGTTTCAGCAGGAATTATTAATGGTGTAAGGGAATTGCCTTGCTGAGAGACACATGAATTTGCTGTTTTTGCCGAGACTAAAGCTTCGGGTTTAATTCCAATTATTTTAGAATCAGCTTCGTTTTTTTTTTTTGCAATGTTATCCGTATACGCATTTGAAGATTTGTAGCAAAATTCTTGTTTAATATCTAAACCTATGGCATTGTGATTCTGTTTTTGCCTGCTCAATTCAACAACTAAAGTTTCTTTAGCCTGGAGGAACTTTTGAACCGCTTCATACCTTGGCAAGTGACTAATATCTACGTTATTTATCTGAAAGATACATCAAAGATACATCAAAGAATACGCATCTTTCAACAAGACTCACTTTTAACACAACATATTCGTACTCCGCGTCGACAACGCAATTATTCATATTTATTGCTTTATTTCTTAGCAAAACTCATATTGTATATATTTCCTTTGGATTGTATACATATTTTTTCTCTGACCCAGCTTTAAGTATGACCAAAACACTTTTTATTAAGGATTATGAAATTAACCGATTACACTAACGAATGATTAGGAAAGATGCTGGAACTCCACTTCGCACAATTCACCGTCCAGCGCACCACCATGACGGTGGAACACTTGGGACTTTTTAGCATTGTGAAACATCAAACTACAACCCTTAATGCAAAGGCAGCCACAAATGCAAAATTTTTCATGTGAAGACAAAAGTTGATGTCTTACCACACAGTTTGAATTTTTAACAGATGTTAGGGTTCTTAGAATATGTAAAAATATCAAATATCGAATAACTATCAGAAGGAAACCTTGCAGATAGTCTTTTGAGAATTTTTACTACTATCAGGTCTGCTCCGGCTATTGCTTTCGTAAGAATTTACAGATTTCGATTTTTAAATCGCAAATCCGGTGCTTCTGTTCTCCATTTCAAATGATTTTTGCGATTTGTAAAATGAACACCTTTGTCCGACCGAAATGAATGCCTTTCTTACATTATATCAGATTTTAAAAAAGTATAGTTTACTCAGTGGTCTATTGAGATAATTCCGGCACGTAGTTATTTTATGAAAAAAAATTATTTCTGACCACACCTCAGATTAAACAAAAAAATTGCCGTGGTCAACAAGATATATTCGATTTAGTAAAAATTGTCACCAAAACTGTTGGTGAAACAATACATCCAGGTAAAAATACTTATAAAAAAAATATAAAAGAATTCAGTAATAACTTTAAATGAAGGCCAAAAATGTTTTTATAAATAATGCTATTAATAGGGTCTTCCCACACACCGTCAAAGCGCATCTGGCATCCGTTGAACAAACGGTCCATAAGGTTTTGCCATTCCGAATTTTCTCAATTGGCCCTGCATCAAAGCGCATCTAAATGTAACGACCGTTTGTTTGGCGATAGTTCTTCTGTGCAACTCTGAAAATTTGACCATCACTACGAAAGTGTATCCACACGTGGCGAGAAACAAATGAGATATGGAATTTAAAACGTGGCGCCAAAGCTACAAGCATGCCCAAAATAGATGTTGGCGTTTTTTCGGTATATTCTTGCCCCAATATGTCCCCAATTGTTACTATTTAATATAAACCGCCTACCTCTACCTTATTTTAAAGATTTTGGATGCCTATACCACCTATAGACACTTTTCGCTGAATTTGCTCTTTGTTAGAGAAAAATCATTAGAAAAACTAAAATTCCTTGTCATTTAATTCATTTAAATTTATTGCGGATAAATTCTGACGCAATCTGTGCCTTTTGCTGTTGTACAACAGCCAAAATATGTTACGGAACTGCATATTCCCTGGGCAATGCCGGACTAGCTCAGTGGATGCCCAGGGGGGGTAGGAACCTATGCCCGCAGTCCGCACAACGAAACACCGATTAATCGGACGTCTCACACAAACTCCTCACTAACAGATAATACATCTCTAACAAACAAAAGTAAACAAACCAAAATAGACGACTTTTGCGGAATGGTGGCATAGATGGTGTCGCCACGACGCTCCCGCCCAACCTGTGGTGCCTCCGGTGTGTCTAGGGGCACCACCCATCTCCGGCGGACCGGAGTCTAATCCAGGCGGCTTGACGGCCGGCCCATCTCCCCAGGTAAATACTTTTTACTCAAAGTTCATGGCGTTTAATACTTTATAAATTTCAGATACTTAAGGCTAACATTGGCAGAGTAATATAGAATTCCTAATGGACTCATTCCCGGCGAAACGTCACCCTAGCCCGGGATGCGCTCGCGCCAAGACTGCGGCAGCGGAGAAGAAGCGGCGGTCCGCTTAAGGAAAAAGCCACAAACTGGCTGGAGAAGTACGCTAGATTCCCTTTTCCTTTCTACCTATTATCCCTGCTGGAGCTCCAAGAGAAATAAAGGGGATGGGTAAGTATATCTTCAGTGAATATCCACTTCTTCAAAGCCGTTCCTCAATTCTGCAGAACTCGTGTTGCACAAATCCCTGACCCAAGTTAAGAGACGCGGAGAAACAAGCACACGGAACCAATTATAGTAAGACAAATAAATTAACCTAACAAAAACAACAGCACACTAATTATTTTATTCTATTGCAGCAACGAGAAGTCACTCGGCGACCCGCAAATGGCTTCAGTGGCGTGAGTGGCCAGAAATCGTGACGACTGATGGCGACGCAAGCCCGAGGAAAGAAGGCCCTTCGGAGCCACGGCCACGTCGTTTTTTTGAGAAGGGGCAGAGCCAAACAACTGTCCTAAATATGGGTACAAAAACCTGCCGGTTCCAGACGGCGCTTCACGGAACGGACTCACCGGACTCCCGTTTGGCTAGCGAGATGGCTCCGTCAACGGCTGCTTAGAGGCTCGTTTGAAAATCTCCCTCACTCCTCTCCAGAATATATCCTCCCCAGAACGTCGGCGGCGGGTAAGATTCTCCGTATAATTTCACAAATTTTGAATAAAAAATCGCCGTGGCCAGCGATTGGTTCACTGCCACGCTGAAAATACACGTTTATTAAATAAAACGTTTTTTTAAATCTTTGCACTTTCACCCACGTTCTTCAGGTAATTCCTAGCCGCCCAGGAGATTAGCTGCTTTAACTTCGACTTTCCGTTGCTACTGCCGGCTTCCATGTTGCCTATCCCTCCCTATATAGGCTTCGCCTGTCACCCGAGTTCGCACCCAGGAACCGTTCTTTTTTCGGTGCAACGGCCGAGGCCAAGGGTAAAAACCCTTTCTCTTAATTCCCTTAACCTAATCCCGTTTCCTATTCCCGGTTCGCTCTTTTGAATCCCTGCCCCCCCTGGTCCTAAAGATCCTACCTCTATCGATCTATCGATAGTCCTCCAGCCCATTCCGATTGAAAATGCAACAAATAGTTGGTAAATGCTCCATTTCAAATTTGCAACTGCCAATTCGACCGCCTTTGTTTACGTTTTCATGAGCCACAGCTGATCGATCAGCTGTTCGGATGCAGATGCACTTTGATGCAGCTCTGTGGGAACACGAGTTTCGCATCTGCGAAAAATCCCAAACGTTCCTCACAGATGCGCTGTGTGGGAAGACAGTATAAACTTAATTACTTTATAGGTTTTTTCCTCAGAGCTTGCATCTGCATCCAGCGTCTGTGGCCGTTCCGAAAAAGCGTTTTACACAAGTGACAGCAAGATGACTGTATGTCACTTTAATGCATTAGCTACTTCATGGCCACTAAAATCGATAGATCTACATAAAAAATTAGATACTAGATTTGGACCGAT
The DNA here is from genome assembly GCF_030179895.1 of Drosophila kikkawai. Taxonomy (NCBI): domain Eukaryota; kingdom Metazoa; phylum Arthropoda; class Insecta; order Diptera; family Drosophilidae; genus Drosophila; species Drosophila kikkawai. The sequence continues at coordinate 2,004,754 of NC_091732.1, read as the reverse complement.
AAAAAAATTCGGGTTTAATGAAGAAAATTTTAATTAAAAAGTGTATTATACTGTCTTTCCACACAGCACATTTGTGAGGAACGTTTGGGATTTTTAACAAATGTGAAACTCGTGTTCTCACACAACGTCAAAGCACATTTAACATCCGAACAGCTGATCGATCAGCTGTGGCTTATGAAAACGTAAACAAAGGCTGACGAATTGGCAGTTGCAAATTTGAAATGGAGCATTTACCAACTATTTTGGCTGTTGTACAACAGCAAAACCACAGATTGCGTCAGAATTTATCCGCAATAAATTTAAATGAATTAAATGACAAGGAATTTTAGTTTTTCTAATGATTTTTCTCTAACAAATAGCAAATTCCCCGAAAAGTGTCTATAGGCATCCAAAATCTTTAAAAATAAAGTAGAGGTAGGCGGTTTATATTAAATAGTAACAATTGGGGACATAGTGGGGCAAGAATATACAGAAAAAACGCCAACATCAATTTTGGGCATGCTTGTAGCTTTGGCGCCACGTTTTAAATTCCATTTCTCATTTGTTCCTCGCCAAGTTTGTTTACATTTTCGTGGTGAATGGTCAAATTAAAAAGAAGAATCAGAGTTGCACCGAAAAACTATCGCCTAACTATCGCCAAACAAACCGTGTTTAGATTTTAATGTTGATCTTACGGCGGTCCATTTTGGAAAATTCGGAACAGCAAAACCTTATGGACCGTTTGTTCAACGGATGTTGAATGTGCTTTAACGTTGTGTGGGAAGACCCTATTAGCCAGTTCATTAGAGCACAAAACTCAAAGTGGTTTTTATTTACCCTTGGTTTTTATTATACCCTTGCAGGGTATTATAATTTCAGTCAGAAACTTGCAACGCAATGAAGGAGACCTTTCCGACCCTATAATGCATATATATTTTGATCAGCATCAACAGCCGAGTCGATCTAGCCATGTCCGTCTGTCCGTTTCTACGCAAACTACTCCCTCAGTTTTAAAGCTATCTGAATGAAACTTTGCATATAGTCTTCTATGTACTCTCGCGGCTAAATATGTTGGAACAAGTCAGATCGGACGACGATATCATATAGTTGCCATACAAATGATCGAAAAATTTTTATAAAAAAAATTATAACTTGGCTGTTTTTATTTTATGTAAATCGGACGCCTATATCTTATAGCTGATATAGGAACGGTCGGGAAATTAATAGGAAAAAATTATAACTTCGTTGTTTTCAATCTACTATGAGATATGATATTTTGTTATTATTTCAGAGTTTTGGTATTCATTTTATGAAAATCAGATAACTATATCATATAGCTGCCATAGAAGCGATCGGTAGATGTAGAGAATGTAAAGCTGGGAATGAAAACTGTAACTGTCATAATAAGTGTAGGTAAAATGTTATGAAACTCTGTTTTGTGTGTGTTTTCAACATTTAAATTTATAATATACAACGCAAAATTAGAAAAAATAATATAATAATAATAATGTTTTCGGTGGCAAGGTTCTTGAGCTGTAAAATTAATTAAAAGACTTTTTTTTGGTAATAATTAAAAAAGTTTTAGGCATTTAAGCCAAGTACTCTGACGACGAAAATCCGCTGTAACACGTAATACAGCGGCCAAACTCCCATATAAATAAAAACGGTGTCGAAAAAGGAAGAAGAAATTTTTGCCTCATCGTTTTTGCTACTACTCTGACGACGAAAATTATACCTACAAAAATTGAATGGCGTTGCCAGATCAAGAGAGTAAACAGCTGATATTGTGCTGTTGAAAGAATTCATTTTATTTATTCTTACAACCCTAATGGGGGGATAGTTAAAGGAATAAAATAATTGTAGGACCGTAAAACTTTCTGCCTGCGAGAAGAAAGTGGCATTAAATAGTGCGGTCAAGGGGAAGCTCATAATATGGGATTTAACCCACAAAAAGCATTTTAATGCCATATTCCTTAACAATGCCTGGGAGGCTGTTGCTGCGGAGTAACAAAAAGTTAAAAAAGTTCATTTTTTCCCTCCAGCTCTTTGGCGGCGAAATACATCAGGAAAACACAAAAATCCAATTCGTTTGAATTTACCTTTATTCTTTATTGGTTTACAAACAACAAACAGCTGTTCAGTATTACCCTTTTCATGGCGTTTTATGGCTCTTCATTAATTTTGTTGGTCACACTGGTTACCGAGCAAATTAAATAGCGATTCCGCTGTTTTACGTGTTAAAGGGTTTTCCCACACACCGTCAAAGCGCATTAACCGTCCGTTGAACTAACTGCCCATAAGGTTTTGCCGTTCCGAATTTTCTCAAATGGACCGCGGTTAGAACGCATTAAAATCTAACCACGGTTTGTTTGGCGATAGTTAGGCGATAGTTTTTCAGTGCAACTCTGATTTCTTCTTTTTTAAGCCTAGTACTCTGACGACGAAAATCCGCTGTCTTCCTTTTTAGACACCGTTTGCCCAGAAAAAAGCCGCCCTATCCCCAGGCGAGAAGGCAAAGCTTACCTGGGCTGAGAAGAAAATCGCTCAGGGGAGGCTTTACTTCGCCAAACTCCCTCACATGAGATCGACTGGCGGATTCGCCAACAAGGTGGAGGAGACGCTTGCCAACAAACGGCAACGTTCAACCGAAAGCGCCTCTATGGACGCACCGGGGAGCAAGCGGCGACGCCGGCCTAAGGAGGCAGGCCTTCCCCAAATGGCGAAAAAGCCCAAAAAAACCGCAAAAGTCAGTGAGGTGACCAAACGACACTTGATCGTGGCCCTCATTGACAGAAGCGATGAAGCCGGCAAAATGACCGAGACGCAGTGGAAGATGGTGCATGCGCGGCTCGTTGAGTCATTGTACGCACGGATGGAGGATGATCCCGATGCTCCCATGCCCACCTTCGATGGCGTTGGGTGGCTAAATGGGATCAAAATCCTAATGTGCATGGATGACCCGATCGAAGGTACTCTTCCCCATCGCAATCCAAGCGGACCGGACGCTGAAGCTGTTGCAGCTTCATAACCCGGATATCCCAACCGCGGACTGGAAGGTTCTGCACGTTGCGGCCCCAACACCCAAGGAGGGGGGCAAAGTGCAGTCCTCCAGATAAACAAGGAGGCAGAGGACATCCTTTATCCCAGATACGGAAAGATGGCGTGGGGCATGGGTAGCGTATACCTTAAAAAGCGCCACCCCGGGGATAAGGATGCTCACACCCTGAAGGCAGATCCATCCTTCTCAGATCATAAGTACATACGGTTCCAATACGCATTCGAACACTCTCCAAAACCATCAGTCTTCAGGAACCCCCGGAATACAAACTGGGGAAAGTTCAAGGAGACTATCGCGAAACGGCTCGCGATCTCTCCGGGCATAGTAGAATCCGCGGAAGACATAGAAAAGTCCCTAGAGACCCTCTCCAAGGAACTGCTGGATGCGTACCACGCCTCATGCCCTATATCGGACACGAGAAAGAAGACCAGGCCATCCTGGTGGAATAAGGACCTTTCACTCCGACGCAATAAACACAAAGAATTCTTCAAAATCGCCACGCAGGCGAAAGATGACATCATCAATGAGGAATACAAAGTCCTACTTAGGGACTAGAAGAAAGAAATACGCAAGGCGCAAAGAAATGAATGGAGAAACTTCTGCTCCAATATAGAGGCTGCCCCGGAAACGGCTAGACTCCGGAAGCTGCTATCGAAGCAGCCAACCATACAGAGTCAGATCAAACGCGACGACGACAGTGGACTGAGGGCAGCGAAGAGGCCCTAACAGCACTAATGCATGCGCATTTTCCAGGATGCACTGAGGTACCCGATGCAAATAAGCACCAGGACCTAGCAACTGGAGCAGAGCATGTCCCAAAAGATCTAATATCCTCTAGTAGAATCAACTGGGCTATAGACTCATTTGCGAGAATAAAAGCACCAGGCCTAGATGGAATATTCCCAGCCATGCTGCAGGCGACCAAGGAAATGATCACCCCATGGCTCTACGCAATATATACAGCTTATTTAATCACGGGCTATATCCCTATCCAATGGAGGACCTCTCGAATTGTCTTCCTGCCCAAAGCAGGAAAGTGCAGCCACACGAGCCCCAAGGATTACAGACCGATAAGCCTCACCTCATTCCTACTTAAAACGCTGGAAAAGGTACTGGACCTATACATCAGGAACGATGTAGGGAGACAACTGTCGACCAACCAGCACGCCTACACGAAGGGGAAATCAGTGGAGACGGCACTACATTCGTTGGTAGCCACCATTGAGCGAGCCCTAAACAATAAGGAATATGCACTTGGAGTGTCCGTGGACATATCCGGGGCATTCAACAACGTTAGCACGGACGCAATAATGGATCCCCTAGAAGCGACCAACTTGTCCCCCGCTATCAACTTGTGGATAAAACATCTTCTAAGTTGCCGGCGGGTACATTCAGATTGGGGCACCGCTTCCATGGTAAGGCCGCACAGAGGCACGCCGCAAGGTGGGGTTCTGTCGCCCCTCCTATGGAATCTGGTGGTAGACAACCTAATCAAGAGATTAGAGAGGAAAGCACCAAAGATAACAGCTTATGCGGATGAAATAAGCATAATTATCACGGGAGTCTGTCCATCGACCCTCAGCTCGATCATGGAAACAACACTCAGGGAGATATGTGAGTGGGCGGAGAAGGTAGGACTCAATATCAATGCGAATAAGACGGACCTTATTCTCTACACCAAGAGATACAAGGTGCCGCAATGGACCCCACCTGAAAATTAACAAAACCAGGCTGACCCCGAAAACACAAGTCAAATACCTCGGCATTGTACTTGACAGCAAGCTGACGTGGAAGGCCAATGTAGTGGAGAGGGTAATAAAGGCCACCATATGCATCCAAGAAGATGCTTAGCAGCACATGGGGCCTCTCACCCGCTCTAATGCATTGGGTCTACATATCGGTGGTGCGTCCGACTCTGCTGTATGGAGTCTTAGTGTGGTGGCAAGCCATGGAGAAGAAAACGTATAATAAAACTCAGCGGCAGGAACTGCTCTGCATATCAGGGGCGCTGAGGTCAACCCCCACCAAAGCACTCGAAACCATAATCGGTATATATCCCCTAGATATCCAAGCGCAACTGACAGCAGGAAAGGCGGCACAACGTCTGGTTGCATCAGGAAACTGGTCGCTACAAGGTTTCGGGCACAGTTTAATTGGTCGAGACATGAGCAGTACATCTGACTACATGATACCCAGAACGTGCCCGGATGTAAACACAACAGTATTCATGGGACCAAATGACTGGAAGTCAGGCCAGGACTCTGCTCAACACCTCAATATATACACCGACTGCTCCAAGATGGAAAGAGGAGTTGGAGCGGGCATATACTGTTCAGACCCTGAAATGAGGCTGTCGTATAAGCTACCAAGCTACTGCAGTATATTCCAGGCGGAAGTATTCACCATCAGGAAAGCAGCAGAGTTTGCGCAGAGCATAAACCGTCCTCATGAGGCGGTCAATTTGTTCGTAGACAGTCAAGCGGCGATAAGATCCATGCAATCATCAGCGGTCAGTTCCAAAAATGTACTGGCAAGCAGGGAGTCACTAGATAGCCTAAGCACGCCTAAGTCAGTGAGGATCTACTGGGTTCCCAGCCACCAAGGCATAGACGGTAACGAAACCGCCGACGAACTTGCAAAGGAAGGCGTTGGACTGGCGAGTGAAAGAACAGAAAACGTCCCTATCTCCCTAAGAACGCTCCAAAGCGAGCTGGAGAGACGGGCTGACGCAAGCGCAAAAAGCAGGTGGAGGAGTAATTCCGCAACCTGCAGAATATCAAAAATCATGTGCAAAGAACACAACGAGAAACTCACCCACTACGTGCTGCATCTTCCGCGGAAGGACTACAGAATGTTGGTGGGTATTCTTAAAGGTCACCGCCTGTCTGCTGCACATGCAGTCAAGCTGGGTATTACCGACAACGCCAAATGCCGGAAATGTGATGAATCCGAGGCAATCGAAACCTTAGAGCATCTCATTTGCAAATATCCGGCCCTCAGGAGGGCAAGAATGAGATACCTAGGCTCTCCAGTTCTGGCATCGTCTCTAGGTCCATCCAGGACTTTCCCCGGATAGCTATAGGCCATATTGGCCTATGTGTGGCCCCTCGAGGGCCGTCCGGTCTATCCTAACCTAACCTTAGACACCGTTTTTTTTATATGGAGTTTGGCCGCTATATTAATTTAGACAGCGGATTTTCGTCGTCAGAGTACTAGGCTTAACAGTGAAAATTTGGCCAAAGCTACAAGCCTGCCCAAAATAGTTGTTGGCGTTTTTTTTATTGATATTCTTGACCCTACCTATATGTCGACGGCCAAACATTGTAATCGATAGGTAGAATAACAATCCCAAGGAAATTCTAGTATTTTGTTAAGTATTCGATCTTGTGTGAATTTCTTGGCCCCTGAAGTATGGGCCTACTAATTACGGTGCTGTGAATGTCGCCAAATTGTGCTTTTTCATTGTCTTCTGAATTGTAAGAGGGCACACTGCGGTAAGCTTAAGTTAGCTTGAAATGTATTAGGCTAATTTTAATATTTCACAGAATAAAACGCTCACTACAGCCAAGGCCATAGGCCATTGAAGTAACAGCCTTTCCTTTTGGACCTATGCGTGTGGGAGCCGTTTGAAGGCAACTCCACATGAGGCAAGACAACTCCTTTTATTTGCAGTCCTAGGGAGACCGCAAGGGCAACTTGCGCTGGAGGACTTGATGCCCAGATAGAGAGTTGCCAGGAGCGCATTCCCGTACCAGAAGAAGAGTCGCAGTCAGCGATATAGAGGAGCGCAGCCAGCGCCTGGGTACGGACGGAGTCGCAGTCAGCGACATGGAGACGCAGACACGTGAGACAGTGAAGTCGCGGTTGATTCACCTTGGGAACGTCAGCGCCGTGATGGAGCAGCTGCGCTTTAGGTTTGGCCGACCGGAGCAGCTTATTCGCAGCCAGCTGAAAGCGTGCATCCCTTATGGAGGAGCTTGTGGCAAAGCTTCCTACGAGCAAGCGAGTGGATTGGGCCAGGCACGCTGCATCAATCGAGCCCTTTCCCACTGTAGCGCGCTTCAGCGCGTGGCTACAGGAGTACGCAAACATCCTGTGTACGATTTTGGACGTCGAGGAAAACGGAAAACGTCGACCAGAACGGATGCGAGCAGCGGGATGATCGGCATGGACTTTGTCCAATTTGCGGAGGGCAACATGCTACGAGAGTTCATCGGAGCTTCGCCACCGGAAAGGTGGAACATGGTGAAGAGGCATCGACTCTGGTTCACATGCTTACGGATTGGTCATACGTCCAGAACCTGCGATGTGCACAGCGAGTGCCAGATTAAGGGATGCCGCAGGTTGCATCACCGTCTGCTACATGGAGCGGACGAGGGGCGAAGATGGCCGGAGCAGCGAAGTGGCTTCAGGCGCCACGACGGTGGAAACCAGCAGTCAGCAGTTTCCAGATGCAGCCCGGAAAGGAGGTCTTTGCCACGAGGTGGTTACAGGGACCACGAGAGGAGCCACCAGTCGGCTGTCCTCAGAAACAGCCTGGATAGAAGGGCCCTGAAGCCAGCGAAGGCACCTGGAATTTAAGCTGCATTGACGCAGAGGGAGGCCGACTATTGTTCCGTATACTGCCAGTAACGCTGGACGGAGCTGGTCGCCAGGTGGACACATACGCGCTACGGACGAGCTACGGAGGGATCTGGAAGTGCGAGGAGAACAACGACAGCTAAATATTCAATGGTTTGGAGGAAGGGCCAGTAGAGAGCCAACCAACGTGGAGAGTCTAGAGATAAGTTGAGCTTATCGCCACGCATTGAGGAACGTGTACGCCATTTCGAGTTTGAGTCTGCCGATGCAGACGTTATGTCGGCGAGATGTCCAGGGCGTGCATAAGGATGCGCGTCTGTCGATGAAGCCTTACAGCAACGTGGTGCCGAAGTTGCTCATCGGACTGTACCGTGGACATTTGGGATTGCCACTTAGGACGAGGCGGTTGTGTTTGGGCCGGTAAGTGGACAATCGACTACGCCGTCACCGAGGTCCTGCCTTCTAGCCGTGTCAATGGAAGATATGATGGAAAAGATGGTGGAGGACTACTTCGAGATGGAAAGATTTGGTGTGAAGCTCGCCACAGGTCGCAGCCGGCGATGACGGGCGGGACCAAAGGATCCTCGAAGACACCACGGTGAAAGTGGGGCGTCGCTACCAGACGGGACTACTCTGGAAGGACGACCACGCTGTGCTGCCACGGAGCTACGAGATGGCGCACAGACGGCTGATCAACGTAGAGAAGAAGTTGAAGCGCAACGGGCAGTTGGCGCTGGAATACGATCGGATCATCAAGGATTACGTATACAAAGGGTATGCGAGGAAGAGTGAGGCTATTGAGGTATCTACCCGAGTAAAGGAGATACATGCGCAGGCTGGTTTCAAACTATGCCAGTTTTCATCCAGCTTACCCATCGTGGAAGCGGCGTTGGGACCACCTGGATGAGTCAAGAGCTTCGGATGGGGTGAGGTGAGGCAGAAGATCCAGTGGGACGAACCACTACTGGAGGAGATAGGCAGAGCCTTTGCTGCCTGGCGCAGGTATATGGACGTCAGTGAGACGGTGTTATGGACGGACTCCAAAACGGTGCTGAGATGGATCGGCAGCACCCACCGCCGGTACAAGCAGTTTGTTGGCAACCGAGTGGCGGAGATTTTGGAGGCGTTAGGGGTATCCCAGTGGAGATGGGTACCTACAGCTGACAACGCAGCGGATGATGCGACGCGGTCGCAGAGTAAGGCGGATCTTAGCCCGGATTCCCGTTGGCTAAGCGGTCCCGCATTTTTGAGGCAGCCAGCGAGCGGCTGGCCAGCGCCTGACGAGGGAATTGAGCGTGTTCCGGATGCATCTGATGACGAGGAGATGCCAAGTGAGTTTGCATTGGTGGCCACAAATGAATTTGTCATTCCGTTCCAGAGATTCTCGAGCTTCAGGGGTTATCCGGGTTTTGAAGCACTAAAAAAGGCCTATAGACACTCTTCTCGGACTTTGCTCTTTGTTAGAGAAAAATCATTAGAAAAAGTAAAATTCCTTGTCATTTATTCATTTTAAGCTAGTGCGGATAAAGTCTGACGCAATCTGTGCTTTTGCTGTTGTACAACAATCAAAATAGTTGGCAAATGCTCCATTTCAATTATGCAAAAGCCAATTCGACAGCCTTTGTTTACGTTTTCAAAAGCCACAGCTGATCGATCAGCTGTTCGGATGCATATGCACTTTAAAGTAGCTCTGTGGGAACACGAGTTTCACTTTTCTTAAAAATCCCAACCGTTCCAAACAAATGTTTGGGAAGACAATATTACAGCGGATTTTCGTCGTCAGAGTACTGGGCTTTAATATTAAAATCATACATTTTTAAAGTTTCCCCATTCACATATGCGTGCATTGAACTTTAATTATTTTATTTATTACGGAAACCTGGAAAAATTAAAGTATATAATTATGATTTAATTGAAAACTGCAAGGGTATACAAACTTCGGCGTTTCAAAATTAGCTTTCTGACTTGTTTCGATTTCATTAATTTTTTTTTTGCATAAAACCCCCAACCATTTTGTTAGTTTTAATATTTAAAATGTATATATATAATATTTGCGCTTTGACGCAGAAACACAGTTATTCATTAGAACCGTAAAAGAGGCAACTGTATTTGGGCATATCCAGAAAAGTTCTATCGCGACGCTAAAATTAAAAAAACGTGTGTTTATATAATTGATATTGTTAAAGTAATGTGTAAATTAAAAGAATATTATTAATTTATGGCCTATTTTTGTTTTTCTCTGGAAATATATTTGATTCGAAACTCACAGGTATGATTTTTTCATTGTTCGAGACCGTAGGCGCTGTCTTTGCTTTTCGTTCTTATTTATTACATACATTTGTTTTTTGCTTACGTTTTCGCTATAAAGGGTCTTCCCACACACCGTCAAAGCGCATCCCCCGTCCGTTGAACAAACATTCCATAAGGTTTTGCCGTTTGTTTGTTGGCGATAGTTAGGCGATAGTTTTTCGGTGCAACTCTGATTTCTTCTTCTTAATACTGTCTTCCCACACAGCGCATCTGTGAGGAACGTTTGGGATTTTTCGCAGATGCGAAACTCGTGTTCCCACAGAGCTGCATCAAAGTGCATCTGCATCCGAACAGCTGATCGATCAGCTGTGGCTCATGAAAATGTAAACAAAGACTGTCGAATTGGCAGTTGCAAATTTGAAATGGAGCATTTTCCAACTATTTTGGCTGTTGTACAACAGGAAAAGACACAGATTGCGTCAGAATTTATCCGCACTAAATTTAAATGAATTAAATGACAAGGAATTTTAGTTTTTCTAATGATTTTTCTCTAACAAAGAGCAAATTCCCCGAAGAGTGTCTATAGGTGGTATAGGCATCCAAACTCTTCAAAATAAGGTAGAGGCAGGCGGTTTATATTAAATAGTAGCAATTGGGGACATATTGGGGCAAGAATATACAGAAAAAACGCCAACAACTATTTTGGGCATGCTTGTAGCTTTGGCGCCACATTTTAAATTCCAAATCTCATTTGTTTCTCGCCAAGTGTGTAGTGTTGGTCAAATTTTCAGAGTTGCACCGAAAAACTATCGCCTAACTATCGCCAAACAAACGGTCGTTACATTTAGATGCGCTTTGATGCAGGGCCAATTGAGAAAATTCGGAACGGCAAAACCTTATGGACCGTTTGTTCAACGGATGCCAGATGCGCTTTGACGGTGTGTGGGAAGACCCTATAACAGTGAAAATTTGATCAACCCTATGAAAATGTAAACAAAGTTAACGGGGAACAATTGAAAAATAAAATTTAAAATGTGGCGCCAAAGCTACAAACATGCCCAAAATAGTTGTTGGTGTTTTCCCGTATATTCTTCACCCAAAATGTTCCCAATTGCTAATATTTAATATAAACCGCCTACCTCTACATTATTTTATTGATTTGGGAAACCTATACAGACTCTTCGGGGAATTTGCTCTTTGTTAGAGAAAAATCATTAGATAAATTTAAATTGTCATCTAATTTATTTTAATTTAGTGCGAACAAAATCTGGCGCAATCTGTTGTTTTGCTGTTGTTAAACAACCATTTTATTTTTTTATTTTTTACTATTTGATTTGATTTGATTTTATTTGCCTTCCTAACGCTACAAGTGTAAAACTTATAAATTAGAGCGCTAGTCACAAAGGGTTACAATACATACTGTCATAAAGCTTAAATCTAAACAAAATTTGTGCATATGATATTCTTAATCTAACAATTTAAAGTTTATTATTATTATTATTATTTAGTATATTTTGTAGTTAATTTAACTTAATCCTAATCCTATTCCTAAGTCGCTGTAATTTAATTTAATTTATGGGACTTATTTAAACTGTGAGAGTACCTTTTCTTTGAATTGCGTAGCATTGCTAATGTTTTTAATGTTGTTGGGTAGCTGATTCCATAATCTAATAGCATTAATAAAAAATTGTCTCTCGGATGTCAGGGATCTGGGCCTTATACAAATTAGATTGTTTAGTCTTCTAGACGCAGTAAATGTTAATTTTTCAAATAGGTATGCTGGTTCTTTCTTATATATTAATTTGTGAAGAAATGTCAGTATTCTCATCTTTATCCATCCGCTAAGTTCTACGTCAAAAATTTTATAGGCATAAGCCGACACATGTTCCATTCGTGCCAAATTAAATATATATCTTGCGATGCTATTATATACTATTTTTATTTTATTTTGGCTAATCGAGTCACAATTTGAAAAAACTTCTACACCATAAAATAAACACGGAACTAAACATGTTTTTGCTACTAACATACGAACATTTATAGGCAGGCAACCCTTAGTCACAGACAATGCTCTCAGCATTCCAAATACTTTTCCTATTGCCTTTGCGATGTGATCGTTCCATGTAAGAGTCCTGTTGAATGTAAATCCAAGATTTACGGCTTTTTCGACATACTCTAATGGACTGTTATTAATGTGAAGAGGTTCGATATTGTCTAGCTTTATTTTTTTTCTGCTTATTACGAGGCACTTAGATTTATTTGGGTTAATGCCTAGTCCATTTTTGATTGCCCATTCATTTACTCGAGCAAGTTCACGGATACATACATCAATACATTCACTTATTCTATTTAAAGGACGACTCACATACATTTGGACATCATCGGCATACAGATGCACATTACATTCTGACAACACAGATGGTAGGTCATTAGCATACAGTGTAAACAACAGTGGACCAAGTACTGAACCTTGGGGGACACCACGAGTGACATTTCCAAATTCCGACGATACATTAGATAGAACAACTGATTGACGACGATTATTTAAGTACGAAGACACAAGCTTAACAGAAGTTTTTGAAAAATGGAACATATTACGTAACTTTGAACATAGAATATTATGGTTTACAGTGTCAAAAGCCTTGCTATAGTCCAGTAAAACTAAAAATGTGACATTGTTATCGTCCATTTGTTTCCTTATGTCGTCAGTAATCTTTAATATAGCTGTAGTACAGCTTCGACCTTTCCTAAATCCTGACTGATTATTATTTAGCATTTCATTGTCAGTGAGAAATTTATTTATTTGTTTTGCCATTATATTTTCTAATATTTTAGAAAGGTACGGCAGGATCGATATAGGTCTGTAGTCAGTATTTGATTTTGGAATCGGAATAATCTTGGCCGTTTTCCAGCAGTCAGGAAAAGTCGAGGTTGTTAATGCTTTATTTAATATATGAGTTAAATAAGGCAGAATCCTAGGTAACAAAATTTTGATAAATTTCGGATTAATGTCGTCAAGTCCAGTCGCATCACTCTTAATGTCAAGTATAGTCTGTAGAATATCACATTGATTAACAGTCACAAACCTAAACCTATTATCACAGACGATTTCAGGTGCAAGTTGTAAGTATTGATTGTCAAGAACTTCAGGTACTGAGCATTTTATAAATTGTTTATTTAGTTCATTCACATCTATGTCCTGTTCCACCCTCCCTTTGGATTTTCCTATTCCCAAACTTTTTATTGTTTTCCATGTTTCTTGAGTAGAAGATGTTCTTTCAAATTTACAGGAATAGTAGCTGCTTTTAGCAATGTCAATGAGCTTAGTTACAGATTGTCTCAGCAAACTAAATTTCCTGTATTCATGTGATGTCCTATACCTCTTCCACTTTTTGAAAGCTTTGTCGCGTTCATTGATCGCATTCCGAATGCCATTATGAAACCATGGTTTCTCCGTTGCACGAATTATTTTTCTACGAACCGGAACGCAGCTGTTATACAAGTTAAGTATATTATCCTGAAAGTACTTTACTTGATCGTCAACTTCTGCGAGTAAATATAGGCCATCCCAATTACAGCAGTTAAAGGTTTCATTTAAATGTTCATAATTTATATTTCTAAAGTCCCTAAAGACTATGGTATTGTCATGATATAGAAGGTCAATTGCGTATGTCAGAAAGATGAGGTCATGTTTCGAAAAAGACGGGACGATTAGCTGGTCATATAAAGCTACTTTGTCAGTATTAGTCACAAAGAACACATCTAGTAATGAGCTGCGAGTGTTGCAAAAATGCGTAGGGGAAGTAGTGTTTACTACATTTAACCCTAGCGACTCCATATTATTTGTAAGATGTGATTCTCTTATTAAATCACTATTAAAGTCACCTGCAAGAATAACATCTGCATATTTTGTTGACAAATCAGCTAGGATACTTGTAATGTTGTCATAGTTGGTCCGACAATTAGGCCGATAGGCGCACCCAATCAGCATTTTTGCAGTGTGTTGTAACTTATATTTAATTTCTACAAATAAATATTCCACAGAACTACAAGCAGGATGTTTACATACAAATTTGGACTTCAATTTTTTGTTCACATACATTGCAACCCCTCCACCATGACTTTCACGATCAGAACGATACAAGTTAAAGCCGTCACATTCAACTAAGACATCACAAATATTCGGGACAAACCATGTTTCAGATATACATATAACATCTATTTCTGAGTCGATAAAGAGATACCTAAATTCTTCAATTTTTTTAGTCAGGCTTTGAGCATTTATATGACAGATTTTTAGACCAGATCTCTGCTTTCCAAGAATGCGCAGTAACGCGCGGCTATTTTGACTATTTTGATTTATGTTGTCTTCCATGTTATATTAATAAATTTTAAAATTATTAGCATTTTATCAAGAATTATTCTAAATTTAAAGACTCCCACAATAAATATAAGCTTCCTATTACAGCGACTGTTTTTAAATATTACTAAACTTTTTAAATAAAAAATGCATTTTAAACTACGTTTAGGCGCGAAAAGAACTATTTTGTAAAGCTCCAACACTTGAAACTTCTAAAGTAAGGGACTCATTACCGAGCCCCATCTCCAACTCCAGATGATCCAGATCGCCAAAGCTCTGCAAGCACCTAGCCTCTGCACCTACTCGTTCCTTCACGAATATCTCCCCTCGCCGAGTGAAAACAGCTGATAAGCGCTTTATCCGTTTGAGATGCATTGCTCGTTTGAATATTTCATATTTCGGTTTCGTCAGCTGCTCGTTTATGTAGATAAACGCTGGCGAGTCTAGGCCTATAAGCTTTAAGCTTAGTTGCGTTTTATTATTTCGCCGGAATGCAGCCACTGCACGTAAGAGCATCGCTTTATCGCTCACGTGGTCCAACTTTATAATTATGATCGGATCAACTATAGAATGTGCGGGTTGTTTTGGTCGCACGCGAAAAATATTTCGTATTTTGGGCGGAGGAGTTAGCTCAAGTGAGAAGCAGAGTGCGTGGAAAAGTGCCCTCAGGTTCTCCCCATCCGTTTGTGGGACTCCATGCCAGCGCAAGTCGCATGCGATTTCTGCCTCTGCCTGCGCATTACAAGTTGCCACTAGCCTGGCCTCGAGCGCCTCGACGCGTTTATCGCTTTGGGTATCCGCTAGCTTCTTCTCCAGCTCCGAGACCCGCTGCTTCAACGCGCCCATCTCTCTCACCTCGTTCTCCAGTTTGGCCACCAGCTGGCATAGCTGGTCGTATTTCTCGGTCATCGGTTGAAGTTTCTTCTCCAGGAAGCCAGTCAGACTCTCCTTTAGGTCTGCGAATTTCAGGTCGAATTTCTGCAGCAACTGGGCATCTGAGGGCCGGGATCCGTCCTGGTCGAGCTGAGTCTCCTTCCTGGATCGCTTTGCCATCGAACTCATTGTGTTGTTGTTTTGAGTGTTTTGTGCGCGCGCTTTGTGTTTTATGTTTTGTGTATGTGTTTATGTGTAGGCGAGTGCACAAGCGGTTTGCTTCAGTTCGATGTAAATGTTCTATGTTCGATTCGCACGACAATAACAAAATGCACAGCGTTTAACAAGCTTTTTAGTTGTTAAAAAACAATGTAAATAGTGCAAATTATTGTTTACTTCGATATAATCGCTGCAGAACTATGTTTGTTTTGCAGGAAAAAAGCAAAGTTATGAGATTTTGACGATTATTTCGATTTATAAAATGGATTTAATGCGGAGTAAAAGTAAACACGTCCGTGTTCCAAGATGGTTCGAACATTTCCTGTTAATTTTTTCTATAAATTTTTACTATCCATTTTACTCCCCATCCGCTTCAGTCAATTTTGTTTACGTTTTCATGAGCCACAGCAAATCAGCTGTTATTTGATGCAGATTCGCAACTTTATGGGAGCACGAGTTTCACTTTTTTTAAAAATACCAACCGTTCCACACAAATGCGCTGAGTGGGAAAACTGTATTAAGATTTTTGTATCAACAATAAAGTAATAAACAAGAAAGGAAGCTAACTCGGCATTCCCAGCATTACATTTTCTCTACATCTACCGATCGCTCCTATGGCAGCTATATGACATAGTTGTCCGATTTTCATGAAATTTATACAAAAATTCTGAAATAATAAAAAAAGCTTATATCTCTGAGTTAATGAAAACACGTTGAAAAACAACGAAGTTATAATTTTTACCCTTTTAATTTCTTGATCGTTTCTATGGCAGCTATAAGATATAGTCGTCCGATTTTCATAAAATTTTTGCCAAAATTCTGGAATAATATAAAATGGCTATATCTCAAAAATATTGAAAATGAGCCAAGTGTGAAGGTTTGGTCATTCCGGTGGCTCAAGGATGGCCAGGGTTCGTCTCAGAAATTTATTTGTTGTCTGAGGTGGTTGCTGAAAGAGATGCCGACCCGGTCCCAGAGTAGAACGCCGAGAAATATGCCGTAACTATTATTATATGTTTATTGCCTCGAACATTACAACTGTTAAAAAGATTGGATTTGGTCTGCTGCCGCGGGTAGTCGCTCTGGAACGCCGCACTTCCGGGTCAGGTACATCCTTCCCGCTCGGGTCGACGGTGTCGGTGAAACGCCGATGCGCGAATGCCGCTCAGATCTCCTAGAGTGAGAATTACTGGTGGGAGGCCCTCAGGTCTGCCAGTTAGTGGAATAACTTGTTAGCGGAGACCCTGAGATCTTCCAGTTAGCGAGCAGATTTGTGGAGTCCCTAAGGTCTTCCAATCTTTAGAAGTTTGTAGAGACCCTAAGGTCTTCTAAGATGGAGAAGTTTGTAGAGGCCCTAAGGTCTTCTAAGATGAGAAGTTTGTAGATGCCCTAAGGTCTTCTAAGATGAGAAGTTTGTAGAGGCCCTAAGGTCTTCTAAGATGAGAAGTTTGTAGAGGCCCTAAGGGTTCTAAGATGAGAAGGTGTTAGAGGCCCTAAGGTCTTCTAAGATTGAGAAGTTTGTAGAGGCCCTAAGGTCTTCTAAGTTTGAGAAGTAGTTAGAGGCCCTAAGGTCTTCTAAGATTGAGAAGTTGTTAGAGGCCCTCAGGTCTTCTAAGATTGAGAAGTTGTTAGAGGCCCTAAGGTCTTCGAAGATTAAGAAGTTTGTAGAGGCCCTAAGGTCTTCTAAGTTTGAGAAGTGGTTAGAGCCCCTAAGGTCTTCTAAAAGAGAGAAGTTTTTAGAGGCCCTAAGGTCTTCAAAGTTTGAGACGTGCACGGAGGCCCTAAGGTCTACCGAGATATATAGAGACTTATAGAGAGGCCCTTAGGTCTTCCAATATTGAGACGTACAGAGAGGCCCTAAGGTCCTCCACAAATTATAGACGTAAGATATGGTCGGGGTCCGACTATGGGTTACCGCTTACCAATATACCTTACTTAACCGTGCTCCTTGGGTGACTCCTTGCTGCTGGCTTCCCCTTAGCTCCTGGTAGAGGACTTGGCCGATCGCTGGCCGAAAACTGAATCCTCCCAAGGGCTGGAGCTCGCCTTATATAGCGCTCCGGTGCGGCCGAGTGCGACCGACGCGCCCGGAGAAATTTGCCATTAAGAGTGTGGCCAGATCCTCATTTGGGCCAGTGTGACCCTTTGCGCCTGATCATGGCGCGCGCGCGCATTCAATTCAAATCTATTCCATATTCCATATTCATAGTTTTCTATTGTATTTTAAGAAAAAAAATTATAACTTGTGTGACGCGCAGACGCGCACAAATATATACGTAAGATATAAAATAAGGATGAGAATAGAATTCATCCTTATTTTATATCTTACGCATATATTTGTGCGCGTCTGCGCGTCACACAAGTTATAATTTTTTTTCTTAAAATTTAAGCCTAGTACTCTGACGAGAAAAACCCGCTGTCTAAATAAGACAGCGGAATCGCTGTTTATTTCGCTACCGAGCTAGTGTGACCAAAAAAATTAAGGAAAATGCTGAAATGCCATGAAAATGTACTTTTTATGGCGTTTAAGGATTTTCTTTGGTCACACTGGACAGCTGTTTGTAAACAAATATTCAAAATAAAAATTAAAAATATTAATAAATATGGCATTAAAATGTCCTTTGTGGGTTAAATTCCATATTATGGGCTTCCCCTTGACAGTCCCTATCAATGCCACCTTTTCCCTTCAACTTTCCCTCCATTAGGGGTGTCTAAATAAATCAAATGAATCAAATGAATTATTTAGACAGCGCGATATCAGCTGTTTACTATCTTGATCTGGCAACGCCATTCAATTTTCGCAGGCTTAATTTTCGTCGTCAGAGTACCGAAAAAAACGACGTGGCTAAAAGTTCTTCTTCTTCTTTTTTCGACACCGTTTTTTTATATGGAGTTTGGCCGCTGCACTATGGGTAAAAAAACCCGATTTTGGCGCATAAAGCTAATTATTTGTCTAATGAATTTTTAAAAATGGCCTATACTTGTCGAAAATAGATATCTTCATTTGAAAAAACAGCCTTCCAAAAATTTTTTATGACAACTCTCTTGTGTTGCCACTCCAGCAAAGTCCGCTATTTGAGAGACTTTGCAATGTCGTAAAATTGGCGCGAAAAATTGTCAAACTTTGCGTGCTTGTTGTTTTGTGTGAAAAAAAAGTTTCATAAATCTAAAAATGGAAATTCCTTACGAAGGTATTTATTAATGCAAATTAGCTTAGACATTTGTTTTTATGTGTCTTCTTGTCCACCTGTGAACTGTTTTATATGTGTATCTTTATTGATTTGAACTAACAATTGTGTTTGTGTTTTGTAGAGTATAACTTATTAATGGCACAGACTTGCAAAAGAGTAAGAACGAGAAACTAATTACAAAAGTGTCCTTATTGTCATACAACTAAGCATTTTTGGTCATTTTTGCTCCTTTTTGCTAAACTTGCGTTTATGTAGGTACATATGTGCTTGGTCACGGGGCTCTTCTTTCAGTTTGGGAAAGCAACAAACGCTCGCGGGAAGCCTTGGAGACTTACATATTCGACAAAGTAAATGCCGATCATCAAAGTAAAGCAATTAACCAAACAATATCAAATAAAATTACTAACTTTATAAATTACATTATAAACATTTGCCACGATGCTGCCAAAACATAAAGCGTTTTAGACAAAAACACGCCAGGGGGCTAGCCGGTAATATGACTAGCTAGGTAATATGACTATACGCCTTTCTGATAGAATGAATACGGGAAGGCGGGCATTCTCCAACCCAAAATTATTGTCCTCTATATTAGGAATATATCATAATTTGATTCAGCGCCTACATGTAATTTTGATCGCCATTAATTGTCATTACCCTATAAATTCTGAAAATTTTAAAATATTCTGTTCAGAAACTTTTTCTATGTATATGGCTAATTACTTTTGGTACCCCATGTCGCCAACAGTAAAAAAAATTTTAGTACATGGATACATCATTATTGAAAAATCGATTGTGCCTGTTGGCTCCTTAGCAGAAAGTGTATCAAAAGCAAGACACAAACTTTTTAAAGCAGACAGACAATATCATGCCAGAAAATGTAGCCTGGTTGACAATATGTCAGATGTTTTTCACAGAGCCATGGATTCATCTGATCCATTGCTGTCTAGTTTTTGCTTAAACAACCAATTGGATGCCTCTGCCAGCAGAGGTTTTAGATCTTTTGGATTCGCCAATCATATCCCCAAGTGTTGGCCACAAAGAAGGAAGTACATCCCAAAACTCATGTGCAGAAGACATAGATGAAGAAAATTTTAACGATGATGTAAAAGACACTTTTGAAATAAAATTAGAGGAAGAGGTACCAGACGATATTGAAAACTAAATAAAAAAACAAAAAAAAAAATAAAAAAGTAAGTTAAAAGTTTTGAGTTCTTAAAAAAATGTAATCCATTTTTTTTTTCAGTGTTCTTCAAATTTAACAATGGATCTCAGATATGTTACCGATGTGTTTTATTTCACTAGAAATAACAAGAAAGGAAACTAACTTCGGCTTGCCGAAGTTTGTATACCCTTGCAGATTGGTTTTGATATTTATATTATAAATTTAAATGCTTAAGCCTAGTACTCTGACGAGAAAAATCCGCTGTATAAATTTAGACAGCGGCCAAACTCCATATAAAAAAAACGGTGTCGAAAAAAGAAGAAGAAGAACTTTTAGCCACGTCGTTTTTTTCGGTACTCTGACGACGAAAATGAAGCCTGCGAAAATTGAATGGCGTTGCCAGATCAAGATAGTAAACAGCTGATATCGCGCTGTCTAAATAATTCATTTGATTTATTTAGGGGTAATGGAGGGAAAGTTGAAGGGAAAAGGTGGCATTGATAGGGGCTGTCAAGGAGAAGATCATAATATGGAATTTAACCCACAAAGGACATTTTAATGCCATATTTATTAATATTTTTAATATTTTTTTTGAATATTTGTTTACAAAGACCTAAGAAAATCCTTAAACGCCATAAAAAAGTACATTTTCATGGCATTTCAGGATTTTTCTTAATTTTTTTTGGTCACACTAGCTCGGTAGCACAATAAACAGCGATTCCGCTGTCTAATTTAGACAGCGGGTTTTTCTCGTCAGAGTACTAGGCTTTAAAACATACACAAAACAGAGTTTCATTACATTTTACCTGTACTTATTATGTTTACAGTTTGACAGTTACAGTAATACATTTCCAGCTTTACATTTTCTTTACATCTACGGATCGCTTTTATGGCAGCTATATGATATAGTTGTCCAATTTTCATAATATTGTTACCAAAATTCTGAAATAATACTAAAAGCTCATGTCTCAAAGTAGATGAAAATACGTTGAAAAACAACGAAGTTATAATTTTTATACCCTATTATTAATATATTATTATATTAATTATCTATTATAGAAGACTATATGCAAAGTTTCATTCAGATAGCTTTAAAACTGAGGGACTAGTTTGCGTAGAAACAGAGAGACAGACAGACAGACGGACAGACGGACATGGCTAGATCGACTCGGCTGTTGATGTTGATCAAGTATATATATATTTTATAGGGTCGGAAACATCTCCTTCACTGCGTTGCAAACTTCTGACTGAAATTATAATACCCAGCAAGGGTATAAAAATACCAAATGGGATTAAATCTATAATTTGCACCAAAAACGGTTATTTTGTCCATAGTGCGTTGTCTAAACAGCGGATTTTTCTCGTCAGAGTACTAGGCTTTATCGAACATTTGTATGGCAGCTATATGATATAGTCGTCCGATCCGGCCCGTTCCGACATATATAGCAGTGAGAGTATATAGAGGACTATATGCAAAGTTTCATTCAGATAGCTTTAATACCGAGGGACTAGTTTGCGTAGAAACGGACAGACGGACGGACGGACAGACGGACGGACGGACAGACGGACAGACGGACATGGCTAGATCGACTCGGCTGTTGATGTTGATCAAGAATATATATACTTTATAGGGTCGGAAACGTCTCCTTCACTGCGTTGCAAACTTCTGACTGAAATTATAATACCCAGCAAGGGTATAAAAATACCAAATGGGATTAAATCTATAATTTGTAAAATTTTTTTATTTAAAAACGCATTTTTAACCACTGTGCAGTGGACAAATTAAAAAAAAAAACAAAAACCAAAATTTTGTTTTAGTTCAAGTAATACACCAAACAAGTTTCAAGTCAATATCTTATCAACTGGAGTTTATGCACCAAAAACGGTTATTTTGTCCATAGTGCGTTGTCTAAACAGCGGATTTTTCTCGTCAGAGTACTAGGCTTTATCGAACATTTGTATGGCAGCTATATGATATAGTCGTCCGATCCGGCCCGTTCCGACATATATAGCAGTGAGAGTATATAGAGGACTATATGCAAAGTTTCATTCAGTAAGCTTTCACTGCGTTGCAAACTTCTGACTGAAATTATAATACTCTGCAAGGGTCTAAAAATATAAAGAGAGATAAGCCAGCCGTGGATTAACAATCATTTTTTTTTTTAGTTTCATGCACTTACTATTTTACAGTACCGTTCGTTCGGTCCAAAAACATGTTTTTTGTCATTACTTGAAATTCAGACGGTCTAAACGTTTGAAAATTTATTTTTAAAATTAAGTTATTGAGGCCTGCTCCGGTAATCGTAAAATTTGGTGGTTTTCGTGTTGGGCAAAATCGTACAATTTAATTTTTAGCTGCTCCGGTTTTGACAAATTTTTTCTTTCGAAATTTTTCGTATTCTCATCGTTTCTTACTGCTCAAACACTACTTGACTTGTTTTTTTTTTTGTAATAAGCTAACACCGTGAAGAACTGTCTGTTATATTTACAATTTTGAAGCCAGGAAAAGGCCAAAAATGGCCAAAATATGCAAATCTAGACATCTAAGATGCTGCCACATTTTTGACAGTTTTAATTTAAGTAATAAAATTAAATAGTATTATTTATAAACCACATTTATAGCGCTCCTTTAAAGTTTTTAATGTATTCATTTATATTTTATAAGTATTTTTAACTGGCTGATTCGTTCCACTAACAATATGGCAACCTTAGCGATAACTTTTTGCGATAGACTTATCGACCAATCGCCAAAACGAGAAAAATTTTTGAACACCTCAAAACTGTTGTTGTCAAATCTGAGGCGGGGTCAGAAATACATTTTTTTTTTTTAAAGTACCTCCCAGGGCATAGAAAACATTTCGTTTGTTTTGCATGCTCTTAAAAATACCATAAAATACAAAAATGTTAGTTTTCTGGACAAAAATGTTAGTTTTCTGTAGTGTTATTTACAGTTGCAACTCGAATCATTCGAATATGGCGTTTTGAAGCGTCACAAGTCCGCCGCAAGTCATTTTTAAACGTCATAATTTCGAGCGAACTTATGACGCTTTTCGGCGACATAAGATCGCGGCTGGCGAAATTATGTCGTTTTTTCTGTGGCGAACTTATGACGCTTTGAAGCGTCATAAGATCGCGGCTGGCGAAATAATGTCGTTTTTCCTGCGGCGAACTTATGGCGTCCTCAAGCGGCATAAGATCGCGCGAAATTATGTCGTTTTAAAACGGCGAACTTATGGCGGCGGACTTATGTCGTTACCCCCTCCCAGAATGATCTTGTGGTGGTGTGGAATAAACATCAACAGACCACTGAGTAAACTATTGTTTTGGTTTTGTAAATAAGATCAGATTTCGTATAAAAAAGGAAATTTGCTTTTTAAAATCGCAGATATCTTTCGTTTTCGGGAACCGGAGCACCGATTTCTCATTTTCAAAAACGAAAAAATCTTACTGTTTTTGATTACCGGGGCAGGCCTGATTGTTTTTAATTGATAGGCAAAAATAGTCTGTGGTTTGATTGATCCTTCAAGAAATATCTGATCGACCTTCGTTTGCAGATGCGCCGGGCAGGATTCTATCCTGACAGGGAACTGGAGATGACCTATAAGAACATGCTGCCGGAATATCCATCGTACACCTGGAATCAGAATTTCCGCACGCTGGCAGAGTTGACCCACCACGTGACCAACTACGAGAGACACGCAGCCGAGGCGGGCGAACGCCCAAAAACCGCATCTCGAACCACCGTCAGGCCACAGGAGCCAGCTACAACGACGGAGCCACCCTCAACACTCAGCGAACACGAGGAGTCACACACCGCCGCGAAACAGAACCCTCTTCGTACCTCCAAGGATGACGTCGAGCAAACGCCGGAGCAGAACCCGCCCCTATGCGGAACCGTCAACTCTGTGAATCATCCTATAGAGAACCACGTCTCGTACCAAGCAGAGGGAGCCGAGACGCAGAAGCTGGCCAAGTTCGATACGAAAAGAATGGCGAAGTCTGCATGTGCGTGGACTATCGCCAGCTTAACGAGAACTCCGTACCAGACGCCTATCCGCTTCCGAGGATCCATCAGATCTTGGAACGGCTTCGGAACGCGCAGTTCATTTCGACGATGGACCTAAAGGACGGGTATCGGCAAATCCCAGTGGCCCCGGACATCCGGGAGTGCACAGCATTTACCGTCGCCGGTAAGAGATTGTTTTACTTCACTCCGCCCTTGCCACGTTTCAACGCGCCCTAGACACCGTCATCGGTCCGGATATGGAACCTCACGTGTTTGCATATCTGGACGAAAACATCGTCATAGGCTTTACACTGGAGGAGCACGTCGCCAATCTAGGAGAGGTTTTCAGACTTTTCCGCATGAAACATGGAGACCACCGAAGAACATGCAGCTGCACATCTCAGGAAGCCGACGTCGACGGACCTGAGCCAGGTAAAGCCTAATCACCACAACGAAGATATAGACACCGAGGCCGGAACACACGACGAGGAAGCAGACCCCGGAAGCAACGCACATGACGGCCACCAAGACGCCAAGGACACCATCCAGGACGCACAGCCAGACGTCGAGACCACAAGGCACGGGATATCCACTCCGAGCCGCCAGCACTAATGACAAGCGCCGCGCCAAGAAGGAGGAGATTATGTTTTCGTAGGGCGGACAGGCGCGCCTGTCCAACGCTTCGAATCCCTAGTGGATTGAACATAAGTCAAGCCAATACTAGCCCACTCCGTTAGGTAGGGCCCATAAGGACAGTCTAATATAGTCTTCTCTATTCTTAAGCCTAGTACTCTGACGCAAAAAACCCGCTGTAACATGTGTTATAGCAGAAACGCTATATAATTTGCTCGGTAACCAGTATGAAAATTAAGGAAAAGCCATGAAGCGCCATGAGAATGAACCTTTTAAGGCGTTTAATGCTTTTCTTTGCTTACACTGAACAGCTAGCTATTTGTAAACAAATTTGTTAATAAATATGGCAATAAAATGCCCTTTGTGGGTTGAGTCCCATATTATGGGCTTGACAGTACTTATCAAGCCACTTTTTTTCCTTCAACTTTCCCTCCATTAAGCCTGTAAGAATAAATAAAATGAATTAATGTTATACCACGATATCAGCTATTTACTCTCTTGATCTGGAACGCCATTCAATTTTCGCAGGTATCATTTTCGTCGTCAGAGTACCCGCAAAATCGACAAGGCAAAAAGTTCTTCTTCTTCATTTTTCACGCCGTTTATTGTATATGGAGTTTGGCAGCTATAACACATGTTACAGTGGATTTTTGTCGTCAGAGTACTAGGCTTTTAAGTCGAAGACTTCATCCGGTCTACCGAGAGGCACGACGACTAGCACCCAACGTCAACGTGCGAGCAACGCCTTTGCCGAACCTCGTTCCGCTAAGAACGCCCACCAACCTGGACATAGACGACTCCGGCCGCCCATTGACCATCGCGTGGCCGAGCTGTCGTGGATGCACGCCGCGGCCGATGACCTTCTCCGAGCGCTCCATGAGGAGTAGCGCTCCCCTCCAGGAGTAGCGCAGTGGGGTTGTGAAAATAAGTAAAAAATATCGTATCGATGATATATAATTTTTTAGAAAAATATCAAAACACCTTTTTTTTTGTCTAAAACCTCAAAATATTGATTTTCTTTTAGTTTTTAATATTTTTCATTTATATTATTTATTTATATATTAAGAGAACATGTCATTTTCATGAGATCATAAGATAATTTCAATAAAGTAAGATAACTCTTTAGCATAGCATATAATTCTCATGAGATCACTTTAAGGGGGGGGGGGGTTAACTTAATGAATTAAATTTATTATATTATATTATTATAACACAACATATAACACGTAACATTTGAACAATTTTTGATAAATGTTGTATTCCAAAATACGTAGAGAAGTTATAGGAAATATTCCGTGTCGCCTCCAAAAAAAGTTGGTTTGCGGTGTAGATCCTAACTGTCCACAAAATCATCCGATCTAAGAAAACTATACCTCATTCGTTAAAGGATAGGTGCCCCGAGGTACTCACGTGGCGTTCTTATTTTAACACGTTTTTTTTTCCGATTTTTAATAAAAATTTGAAGTCAAAACGCCGATTTTTGGCTAAAATATTAAATTAATTTGATAAATTAAAAATATAATAAAATTAAAATTTTAAAAATTTTAAGAATTATCTAAAGAAGTTATGTTCCAAATTTCAAACCGATAGGTTTAAAATTTTTAGTTATCGTGTTATTTTTAAAATGGAATTTTTCAGGAGAGCACAAAGTTTACTTTGTGATGCTCATGCATTGAACACCAACCGACCTTCGTTCAACTCTGCATAACTTCGTCAATTTTCCTATGATCGATGTAAAACTTGGACACAATATTCTTAAGATATTGAGCCTTTAAAATAATAAATAAAAACAATTATTAAATTTACAGAACGTATCATAAAATAATTTCAATAAAGTAAGATAATAGTACATCGTTCAGATATAATTTTGATTCGAAATTTCCAAAGTTTTTAGTTTAGATCGTTGAAAAAACATTTTTGGCAATAATGAAAGAAAAAGAATTCTCCCATTATATCCAAAAATGTTTTTTTTTTAACGATTTTAAGAAAACGTGTTGCATGACGTGGACGTCAGTCCGCGCATACGACGCATTTTATCGCAGAGGCCAGCCTCTCTGATGGCCCTGAACTACCTGGAGTTATGAGGTAGCTCATGGCAAGTTGATACAATCCTGGGAAAGTGTCTCTTTGAGACAGCCAAAACGTGAGACGATCACTTTCCCTCCCTCACTTTATGGAAATATCAAAAATATGTCCCTGAAATATATCGATTTTCGATATATCAGTTTAAAAAAATAGCAAGATATAAATATATATTTTTATTCAAAAAATATCGATCAATTGATATTTTGATATATTTTTCACATCCCTAGGGCGCAGGGCATTGGCACCGATGGAGTGGTGGCAAACTCCCCTTGCCTCTCTTCGGGTCGGCCCCATCCGGCAGCGACACCTCCTACCGGAGGTCGCAAGAAACCGCGACGACGACAAGGACGTGGACCTGGATGACCGATTCGGGCCCATCCGGATCGAGCTCATTCCGCCCCGATAGCGCGAGGAGGGCAACAGGGAGTCCCCACCCTGGAACCACTTTTCCTGGGGTAGCGTGGAGGACATCCTAGCCAACGACGATGACTCACTACCGGATGGTAGTCGTCACCGACGACGAGGGCAGCGACAGCGACGGAGTTCGGCGCTACGACCCAACAGCCGACGAGGACGGCGACGGCGGCGACGGCGGCGTGACCCCCGCTACAACCCGACCGCAGAAGACGGCGACGAAATCTGAGAGAGCCACTCCCCACGGCTGGTCCCGATCATCAAGAAGCGCACGACCAGGACCCCTCCGAACATGGGCGAGGTGGAGGCTGCATGCTTCGGCCAACTGCAGGAGGACTTGCTTGACCTTTGGCCCACCGGGAGTCAGCCATCTCCCACCGGTTCCCCTGAACCACTGGGTGCAGCCGACGAGGATGGCCCAGTTTGGGACAGCGGGGATCGCAACGCGATCGCCACCCCCGCGATAGTCACCAGCAACCACCAGTCACGATAGATCTCCACCGCCTTTATATGAGGAGATTTTCGGGACAAGACTGCACCGGGCCCCACTACACAGCCCTATGCGCGGCAGTATCACCACTGAGTGGCCAACGACCGCGACTGCCCACCGTAGCCGAGCTTGCGGCAGAGGACCTAAGCGAGGAGCTGGGTAACCCCTCGGATGCCCACGGGCAGCTATTCCAAGACGACGACCCACCGCCGCGGGTTCCAAATCGCAGAGCACGACGCCGAAGTGCACCCTGGCAGACAGCCGCAGCAGCTCATCCGAGGAGGAGATCTCGCCGGGTGCCGGCGAGGAAGACAGCGGAGGAAGCAGGACGGTTCGTGGTTCCCCCCGCTGGGTACCCGCACCGTCGGGATGGACGACGCCAAACGGCACCCTATCAGCCGCCTTATGCCACCGGATTTAGGAGCGCCAGAACAGACCGCGACGTCGCACGATCCACTTCCTGGAGGAGGACGGTCACGGGCATAGGAAAGATTGGGAAACGACAAAACTATAATTTCACTGTTTTTCCACATATTTTCATCTACTTCTATCTATTTTTTTTCAGGGAAATCTAAAATATAGTTGTTTTATACGATTTAAAACAACGTTTTATATTCTGAATGATCCAATTGCAAACTGCCAGGGTAAACAAAACTTCGGCATGCCGAAGTTAGCTTTCTTTCATGTTGTTAATAAAACACTTTTTTTGGGTCGTTCCCTTTACAGCTGAAGTTCAGTAATTCAGTCGTCAAGGTAATACCCAGACTATTAGAGATTACCGATTTTATTTGTTATGCATAGTCGCACAACCAAAACATTGATGGGCGATTTTAATTAAATTAAATATACTTTATCTATTAAAGAAAGAAATTTCTGAAGAATAAATATATTTTTCTCTATATAGGTCTTTTATTTACATTAAATATATTTATATAGTTCAATGTATTATTATTATTACTAGTTTTCTGCTAAAAAATTCAATGTTCCATCTTTTAGGAACAGCTGCAACCTTCGACAGACATATTTGGTATAACACTTAGTACTAGATTATGATTGTCATCAAAATATAATAAACTTAAGGAACTCATCTTTGTTGGCGAGCAACACGGTGTTGCAGACGTAGTTAATGCTGCTAAATGCGTGTGCGGATATTGTTCTAAATAACCAACTTTACAATCACCACTGCAGAAAAATGCGTCGAATGAAGTTGGCGCTACCACAAAATGCCATCCGAAGCTGGTAAAGTTAACTTTGAGAGGATACCGACAGCAACGCAGATCATGATCATTTTCTGTGCAATCCATAAAAACACTTCTTTTTCTTCGATGCTTCTTTTGGGATCCAATTTCTATATGCACGGTCTACAAATTAAGATAAAATATGTTTTTTATAAATAAATTTTAAATAACAAATTTATGGTTTTAACGTATTTTAATACATGAATAAAATAATGTAGTCCGATACTACCTATAACAGAAGAGACAATTGAATGTTTTAACCAGATAACTAGACGGACAGACAAGATTTTTTCTTTATATTTTACATCTTTCATCTAAAAGATAAATCGTTTAATAATGTTAATGGGTTAGTTTAACTTTTTTAGTAAATGAAGCGAAAACTACAAGCTGTTGTCTCACCAATGGATTCTTTGACGCCGCGTTATCGATGGTCACAACTAACGGCTTCATCCAGAACTCGGCACCTTTGATTATAATCTCCTGAGTCTTATTTGCTCCAGGTTCAACACCAAAAAATGATTTTAACAAATCAATATTGACCCATTCACCTAGTCCCGATGGAATCCTCTGTCGAAATTCAAATATTTTGGCTTTATGAGTAATACTTGAGTTGTTTGACCGTCGAACTGCCCGGTGTATCGTTACAACTATATCTTTGCTCTGTTGCTTTTCGATCTCTTCGATAAGTTCTGGCTGATGTGCGCTAATCCAATCCCATCCACGTAGATATAGGTGAAGCGTAGCATATGATAAGTCAGTGTAGCTATTGTCAATTTTAAATCGCAGAAAATCAGCCTTTGGTTTGTTTCGATTTCGATTGTTTCGTGAGTTTGGCTGGAATTCTAGATAATATAAATAGAAAATATACTTTAAAAAGTATCCGACAAATTTAAAATCAGCTATTTAGATAAGGGCAAGTCCTCAGGATGGTAAATAACGATTGAAAACGTAATATTATGATAATAATCATATAATTTTGTGCGTTTCCTACAAAAAATTAAAATGAAAATAAAGGTATTAAGATATTAAGATATTAAGATATTAAGATATTAAGATATTAAGATATTAAGATATTAAGATATTAAGATATTAAGATATTAAGATATTAAGATATTAAGATATTAAGATATTAAGATATTAAGATATTAAGATATTAAGATATTAAGATATTAAGATATTAAGATATTAAGATATTAAGATATTAAGATATTAAGATATTAAGATATTAAGATATTAAGATATTAAGATATTAAGATATTAAGATATTAAGATATTAAGATATTAAGATATTAAGATATTAAGATATTAAGATATTAAGATATTAAGATATTAAGATATTAAGATATTAAGATATTAAGATATTAAGATATTAAGATATTAAGATATTAAGATATTAAGATATTAAGATATTAAGATATTAAGATATTAAGATATTAAGATATTAAGATATTAAGATATTAAGATATTAAGATATTAAGTTATTAAGATATTAAGATATTAAGATATTAAGATATTAAGATATTAAGATATTAAGATATTAAGATATTAAGATATTAAGATATTAAGATATTAAGATATTAAGATATTAAGATATTAAGATATTAAGATATTAAGATATTAAGATATTAAGATATTAAGATATTAAGATATTAAGATATTAAGATATTAAGATATTAAGATATTAAGATATTAAGATATTAAGATATTAAGATATTAAGATATTAAGATATTAAGATATTAAGATATTAAGATATTAAGATATTAAGATATTAAGATATTAAGATATTAAGATATTAAGATATTAAGATATTAAGATATTAAGATATTAAGATATTAAGATATTAAGATATTAAGATATTAAGATATTAAGATATTAAGATATTAAGATATTAAGATATTAAGATATTAAGATATTAAGATATTAAGATATTAAGATATTAAGATATTAAGATATTAAGATATTAAGATATTAAGATATTAAGATATTAAGATATTAAGATATTAAGATATTAAGATATTAAGATATTAAGATATTAAGATATTAAGATATTAAGATATTAAGATATTAAGATATTAAGATATTAAGATATTAAGATATTAAGATATTAAGATATTAAGATTGTTGGAGGGGGGCGGC
The DNA here is from genome assembly GCF_030179895.1 of Drosophila kikkawai. NCBI lineage: Eukaryota > Metazoa > Arthropoda > Insecta > Diptera > Drosophilidae > Drosophila > Drosophila kikkawai. Next base: position 1,974,078 of record NC_091732.1, on the reverse strand, counting down.
TTTAAGCTGAAATGCACTCGAAATAAGAACACGGAGACTTATCGGGGTGTTACGCGACGGGCGTCGATGTCTTTATTTGATTAGAAGTAAATTGGTACTGGTCAATACAAAAGAAACTTAAGCTAGGGAGAGCGGATTGGAAGCTCTAGGACTGGAAGTCCGGAGGAAGAGGGAGAGAAAAGGAGAGCGTTCGGGATCACACTGCCTCCCGAAATTGAGCGCCTTTCTGGCGTGAACATTCTCCCCCCCCTTGCGAGGATACGCAGCAAAAGTACCAGGAAGTATTAGCTCTGGAAAGCGTAGGATAACGCTGAGCGTTCGTCGGCATGTAGAAGGGTGTGGTGATCCTGTCCACACGACTGGCATCGGTCGCTACTTCGACAGGATCCTCCGGAATGGTGGTGGGCCAGGCAGTTGACGCAGTACTTCCTGTCGATGACTGTCTGGAGCCGTTTCTTCGCATCAAGCCGGAGAAAACGGTGGCACTTCCGAAGAGGATGGTTCCCTTGGCAGACTCGGCATTGGTAGGATAAAATACCTCGGGAACGTCTGCTCTTGCTGTCGTCGTACGGAACCCAGTAATTGGAATCGGCAGAAGTGGTCACTCGTGTGGAGAACGAGGAAACTCTTTGGATGGGTGCGGGAATTTGTGGTGCGTCATCACGAGGATTCGGAACACTGGATGAAGTGTTGCTTGGATGCAACAATGTGTGATGCCGACCGTGACAAATAAGACAGCTGTGGGCGCTTGTGCAATTACGGAGTTAATGACCGCTTGCAAAGCAATTTGAGCACAACTGCTTTTTCTCAATGTAAGATGATCGATCGACTATCGTCATCTGAAGGAAACGTGGACACAAACGCACTGGATGGTTCTCTGCAGAACATAAATCGCATCTTTTGGATATGGGAACAATCCGCGTACTAAAGGATTTCAGTACTCGCGGTGCCACGATGGATTTTGTCGGTTTGGACGGACTGAGGCGTAACGTAGGAGGCTGGAGAGAATCGATGGTTTCCAGAGTTCTGTGGCGCTCAGTAAGGAACGAATCAAGTTCTAGCCACGTCGGAATTTCGGTTTTATTTGGTAGGGATTGCTCCCACAAGGAGAGCGTTAGCTTTGGAAGCTTCGAGGAACACAAATAAACCAATACACAATCCCAATTATCCGTAGGAAGGCCGGACAGAGTTAGGGATGTGAGGCAATTTTGAATTGTATTCTGCAGCTCCTTCAAGGCTGCCGAGGATTCGCGTTGTTTAGTAATTTCTTCAGTTGGCTGTTCACCAACGCGCGTTTATTTTCGAAACGCTCAGATAGGTTTTCCCATGCTGAGCGGAAACCGTCGTTGGTCAGTGGCGAATTCGAAACTATGGAATGAGCTTCACCACTCGTCTTGGCATTTAAATAGAACAACTTTTCTACAGGGGTCAGCGTAGGATTGTCGATATAGACCGCTGTGAAAAGGTCTCGGAAAGTCGGCCAGCGAAGATAATCGCCCGAGAACACTTCCGTTTCGCACGGAGGAAGCCGACAGCCAGACGGAAAGGAATTTTGGGGCGCAGGAGGTTGGACTGGAGCTGCTTTAGCAGAGATCGTATCGATCTGTTCCATGAACTTGGCGGCACACCGTTCATAAATGGAATAGGTGTCGTCGTATTTTGCCTTAAGAGTAGGCAAGGTGTCTGCAGCGCCCTCTAAACCAACTGAAATTAGCTCTGAACAAGCTTCGTACTCTGTCTCGACCTTGTCCCATAGCGCTCGGACTTGGTCGAGATGGATTTGACAATAGTACTTGGATGGAGTGGGTGCTGCTGGATTGCAGACTCTGGACTCGAAGTGACTCAGACGGTCACAGATCAAAGTAAATTTGTTTGAAATTGAAGGAGCCATTTTGGATTTTTTTTTTTTTTTTTTTACAAAAATGTACTATAAATATATATTAAAATTTATGTGTCGAAGTTTGATTGGGAATTTAGGAACCAATCGGAGTCGTAATAATTATTATATATAATTAATTTTGGAAAATCGTAGTTTTCCCGTGTGGAATTTAAATCGGGAATATTTGAATTAATTCAATAATTCCGGTCAGAAGCGAAAATACGGTCACACTAATGCGGATACGGAAGCGCACTTGGATTTCTAACTTAATTAGTTAGTTGGAATTTTAATATAAAATAATTTACAAATCATTTTATTTATCTGGACTTATGTGATTGACCGGTGCTGTATTTCGGAACCAATACGTGTGTGTGTATATTTGTGCACTTGTCGTATGCAAGTGCAAAATAGCGGAGATAATGCCCATATGATACAGTAATGCAGTTTTCATTAATTAGCTACTTCATTAGAACCTTGAAAGAGTCAGCTATATTGTCATTTTGTTTGGATTTTGCTTGGATTTTGCTTGGATTATTTTGGTAATACGACTACGGTCACACCGACCGTAAAAGGTAAACAAAAAAAACGGCCGCCATTCGCGGCGTATTATTATGAATTTCTGAATTCCTCGTCGAAGTATTATTGCATAAATAAATGCAGAATCCTTTAAATTTATGTTTTTAACCTATAATGCTTAAAATTTTTTTAATTATTACAAAAAAAATAATTTTAATTAATTTTACTGCGCTAGAAACTTGCTACTGCAAAACATATTATTTTTGCTAATTTTCTAATATATTTTCAGTTCAAAAAACAAGCGAAATGATATAAAAATAAAATTCTCATTGTGAGACCATACTGTCAATGAGCTGGCTAATACATTTTTCAATTACAATTTTCTTCATTAAACCCGTATTTTGTTATCGAGTATCTAGTATATAATATGTAGATCTATCGATTATCGCGGCAATGAAGTAGCTAATGCATTATTCTAATGCATTAGAGCGCCATATAGTCGTCTTGCTCGCACTTGTGTAAAACGCTATAGCGCTGTCAAATCTTTAATGAAGTCTCTAATTAATGCGGCAGTGTCATCCCACTATAAGGAGAGGCGGAAAAAATTGCCAAATATTGGAGCGTCGTATGCAGACGATTATGTATGTATGTAAATACGTATTGCAGCTCAGGATAGAGCGAGGGAGTAAAAAACAACAAATATATGTACGAATTAAATAAATTTGTAATTTTAGTAGCTGCGGACAGTTATTGTTGTAAATTTGTAAATATAAGTTTCGGAGTGAAGTGGACTGTATTTGGAGTATGTATGTAATGTAAATAAATGCTAGCGGGAACACAGTAAACGAGAAGGAATTAAGAATAATTCGTAATTGGAAAGTTTTACTGTGGCTTAGGCATTTATTTAAACAAACACTTTATGAATTTTGGAACCCGTGGATCTTGTATAGAAATTATTTGGATATAATTTCTCGAATATGGGAAACTGTCAATGTTGACAGCGATTGTAGTCTTGTGGAGTGGACTGTATTTAATATGTATGTAAATGTAAATAAATGCTAGCGGAAACACAGTTAACGAAGAGGAATTGAGAACTATTGGAAATAAATTCTCACTGTGGCTATTGCATTTATTTACACACACAATTTGGATTTTGGCACAGATATTGAAAAATGTAGAAAACGAATATTTTGGATTTGGAATTGGAACTTCTTATGCTGCCGTAGTGTCGGATTAATCGGACTTGGATTTAGACAATAATCATACAGAGAGATTAAGACGAATTGAGCTTCGCAAAACCTAACTGTATGACCGGCAGCAATAATATAATTGAACTTATCTTGTGCGGTTTTAAAGCCACCGGAGCTGCTGGTAGATGCGACGAAAAATCCGGCTCTGATGGACCAAATGTTGGAGGGGGGCGGCTTTAAGCTGAAATGCACTCGAAATAAGAACACGGAGACTTATCGGGGTGTTACGCGACGGGCGTCGATGTCTTTATTTGATTAGAAGTAAATTGGTACTGGTCAATACAAAAGAAACTAAAGCTAGGGAGAGCGGATTGGAAGCTCTAGGACTGGAAGTCCGGAGGAAGAGGGAGAGAAAAGGAGAGCGTTCGGGATCACACTGCCTCCCGAAATTGAGCGCCTTTCTGGCGTGAACAAAGATATTAAGATATTAAGATATTAAGATATTAAGATATTAAGATATTAAGATATTAAGATATTAAGATATTAAGATATTAAGATATTAAGATATTAAGATATTAAGATATTAAGATATTAAGATATTAAGATATTAAGATATTAAGATATTAAGATATTAAGATATTAAGATATTAAGATATTAAGATATTAAGATATTAAGATATTAAGATATTAAGATATTAAGATATTAAGATATTAAGATATTAAGATATTAAGATATTAAGATATTAAGATATTAAGATATTAAGATATTAAGATATTAAGATATTAAGATATTAAGATATTAAGATATTAAGATATTAAGATATTAAGATATTAAGATATTAAGATATTAAGATATTAAGATATTAAGATATTAAGATATTAAGATATTAAGATATTAAGATATTAAGATATTAAGATATTAAGATATTAAGATATTAAGATATTAAGATATTAAGATATTAAGATATTAAGATATTAAGATATTAAGATATTAAGATATTAAGATATTAAGATATTAAGATATTAAGATATTAAGATATTAAGATATTAAGATATTAAGATATTAAGATATTAAGATATTAAGATATTAAGATATTAAGATATTAAGATATTAAGATATTAAGATATTAAGATATTAAGATATTAAGATATTAAGATATTAAGATATTAAGATATTAAGATATTAAGATATTAAGATATTAAGATATTAAGATATTAAGATATTAAGATATTAAGATATTAAGATATTAAGATATTAAGATATTAAGATATTAAGATATTAAGATATTAAGATATTAAGATATTAAGATATTAAGATATTAAGATATTAAGATATTAAGATATTAAGATATTAAGATATTAAGATATTAAGATATTAAGATATTAAGATATTAAGATATTAAGATATTAAGATATTAAGATATTAAGATATTAAGATATTAAGATATTAAGATATTAAGATATTAAGATATTAAGATATTAAGATATTAAGATATTAAGATATTAAGATATTAAGATATTAAGATATTAAGATATTAAGATATTAAGATATTAAGATATTAAGATATTAAGATATTAAGATATTAAGATATTAAGATATTAAGATATTAAGATATTAAGATATTAAGATATTAAGATATTAAGATATTAAGATATTAAGATATTAAGATATTAAGATATTAAGATATTAAGATATTAAGATATTAAGATATTAAGATATTAAGATATTAATAAGATATTAGATTTCTCACTTACGTTCGGGAAAAATATATATGCTGCTGATGTGTGAAAGAATGTTATCGTATTCCTCTTCTTGCCTTTCATTTACTGAATAATCCTTATTTTGATCGAAATAGCTTCGAAATTTATTTACAGTATTGGCATCATCTCCTTGCATTTGTGATGAGAAATTTTCTTCATATATCTCTTCTGTCTTTCCATTGGCTTCGACTGAAGTTGGAGATAATTCGACATACTCTTCTTCCGTTTTTCGCATAGCTTTTGCCGTTGATACGTTATAATCCTTGTAAAAATTATCTAATATATTCTGCGGCACTGAGATGGGTTTCGTTATATTTGGTAGTTTCTTTAAATTTAATCTCATGAGTATATGCATTTTGATCGATTCCAGGTTGTCAAGCTTCGCTTTCTCACGCAACTGACGATGTAGCATACTCTCGATATTGAGTAAGGTGTTGCGATAAATGGAAACCCCTTGAACGGATACAGATACCTTATTTTGTTGCACTTTCTTTTGGTAAATAGTTGTGTATTTTGTTTCAACTTGATCATGATCACCGTTGCTCGGAGGGGTCGTAAGAGATACATTTTTATTGGCATTTGAATCATCGCTAGAAGGAATTTGAAGACCTTGTTGTTGGCCATAGGCGATATGAGCTGTCGCCAAAACTAAAAGTATAACGACAGCCCAACATCGTTTTACAAGAATCTGGTGATATTTTTTTGAAGTTTGAAATACCATTCGATGTTTTTTTTTAAGTTCATTGCATTCACAGACTGAATATTCTATAATATTGGCATTTAATCTTATATAAGTGCTTTTAAGAATGGTAATTGAGTTCCTATTGTTATTATTTTGATCCAAAGTCCGACATACATTCTTCAAACCATAGTACGTTTTGTATTTCATGGTTTTTGCATATGAAAACGTTCACTAGTTATGAAAGAGGCTAAAATTGTAAGACATTTTTGTTAAAAAAAAACACGAATAAAAGTTAACTTCGGGACGCCGAATGTTTGATCCCCTTGCATTTTGCAATATAATATTTGTATATGCTGAAAAAATTTAATGTCAACGTTCATTAACTAACCCATTACATATTGTATTTTCAGTTTGACATTTAAAGCTTTAGATTTTTCTCTATAAGTTCAGATCATTTGTATGACTGCTATGATACTCGTCTGATAAAAAAAAAAAAAAAATAGCCAAATTTAAAAGTCATAATATATTGTCCTTCCTCAAATTATATACAAATATGTTAAAAAAACGAAAAACTAAAATATATTTTGTTTATTTTTTCGGTCGTTCCTATGACAGCAATTATATAAATTGGCCGATTTTTATGAAAGCTAAACCCGAAATTCAATTTTAATAAAAAATGAACATGTCTCAAAGTACATAAAAATGTATTGAAAACATGTCGGTTCCTACGCAAACTACTCCCTCAGTTTTAAAGCTATCTGAATGAAACTTTGCATATCGTCTTCGAGTCGATTCCTTGCTAGCAAACTGAACGGGAGCAAAAGTGAAGAAAACAAGCTATAATCAATTCGAAGATTGGTATTAACGGATTTGGACGCATTGGCCGTCTAGTGCTGCGTGCCGCCATCGACAAGGGCGCCACCGTTGTGGCCGTCAACGATCCTTTCATCGATGTCAGCTACATTGTTTACCTGTTCAAGTTTGACTACACTCACGGACGTTTCAAGGGAACTGTTTCCGCCGAGGGCGGATTCCTGGTCGTCAACGGCAAGAAGATCACCGTCTTCAGCGAACGCGATCCCGCTAACATCAACTGGGCCAGCGCTGGCGCTGAATACGTTGTGGAATCGACTGGAGTGTTCACCACCCTCGATAAGGCGTCCGTTCACTTGAAGGGTGGTGCCAAGAAGGTCGTCATCTCGGCTCCCTCTGCCGATGCACCCATGTTTGTGTGCGGTGTGAATCTGGATGCCTACAGCCCGGACATGAAGGTTGTGTCGAACGCTTCCAGCACCACCAACTGTCTGGCTCCTCTGGCCAAGGTTATTAACGATAACTTCGAGATTGTGGAGGGCCTGATGACCACTGTGCATGCCACCACTGCTACCCGTGGCGCTGCCCAGAACATCATCCCGGCTTCGACTGGTGCCGCTAAGGCCGTCGGAAAGGTCATCCCAGCTCTCAACGGCAAGTTGACTGGCATGGCTTTCCGTGTCCCCACACCCAACGTGTCCGTTGTCGATCTGACTGTCCGCCTGGGCAAGGGGGCTTCCTATGATGAAATTAAGGCCAAGGTGCAGGAGGCTGCCAACGGTCCACTGAAGGGAATTCTCGGCTACACCGACGAGGAGGTTGTCTCCACCGACTTCCTCAGCGACACCCACTCCTCGGTCTTCGACGCCAAGGCTGGCATCTCTCTCAACGACAAGTTCGTCAAGCTCATCTCCTGGTATGACAACGAGTTTGGATACTCCAACCGCGTCATCGACTTGATCAAGTACATGCAGAGTAAGGATTAAATACAACCGACAGACCCCGCGTCAGTAGCAGAGATAGAGGTTAAATAGCGGTTAGCCGGGAGAGATGCTACGTACATCAACTAGAAGAGCAGAGCAGAACCGGCTGGCAGCGCTGGCATCACACACAGTTATATAACAAAATAATATTGTTGTTCCCCGGTGAAGCAGCACCACATAAATATACGCAAAATTCAAGATTATTTCTTCTCTTAAAGCTACCAACAACATTAAAAAAAAAGTCAAAACCAAGAAATATATAATATATATAAATATACATACATCCATATACTCTCACTGCTATATATGTCGGAACGGGCCGAATCGGACGACTATATCATATAGCTGCCATACAAATGTTCGATAAATTTTTAGAAAAAAAATTATAACTCGGCTGTTTTTAAAAATTTTTGAATCATTTTTGGGATATGGCCATTTTATATTATTCCAGAATTTTGGTTATCATATAGCTGCCATAGGAACGATCGGAAAATTAATAGAAAAAAAATTATAACTTCGTTGTTTTTCAACATATTTTCATCTACTCTGCGATATGAGCTTCTGTTATTATTTCACAATTTTGGTATAAATGTTATGATGCGATCGGTAGATGTAGAGAAAATTTAAAGCTGGGAATGTAAAACTGTAACTGTCGAACTGTAAACATAATAAGTATAGGTAAAATGTAATGAAACTCTTTGTGTGTGACTTCAGCATTAGAATTTATAATATAAATATCAAAACCAATCTGCAAGGGTATACAAACTTCGGCGTGCCGAAGTTTCCTTTCTTGTTTTTTTTTTGATTTGATTAAATAAAAAAATTTTCAAAACCATCTTTTTTTTAACCAACCCTAAGGTACCAATGTACTGATGACGTTCAACTATGCTTAATAACTTTCAAGCATGGTGTTGTGCTAACTTATTACATCTCAATAGATCTAAACTCAAACTTAAAGACTGCTCTCTGTAAAGAATAAACCTTGTTCACCATTTTGGTGTCTATCTAGATCCCAAACTTTCGTTTTCTGAGCATATTTTTTGCATGGTTAAGAAAGCCAGAGGCATGCTTGGCAGTGGTCGAAGTAATTCAATTCCATTTACTTCGAAAACTCTTTTTACTTCGTTAGTTGGCCCAATATTGGAGTTTAGTATCGGCTAAATCGGCCTATCAGAAGTGGATGAGGTGCCCTTATATCGGTCGACTCCACTATCACGTCCGTATTGATAACTTTCGAGGAGTTCAACGATGTTGAACTTCTTTGCGTGAAGCTATCAGTCAATGGTAGTTCCATTTTTATTACATGTTCCTACATTCCTCCATTGTCGGAACTTGCTATTTATTGGAACCATCTTTCCGCTATACAGTTGATTTTCAAAAGACTTTCAGATAGGGACCACTTAGTAGTTCTTGGTGATTTTAACATCCCAGGGGCTATTTGGTCCCTAGATAATTCCACTAATACACTTTTACCACAACACATCATAATTTTATTGCTGGCTTGTTTGACATTATTCTGTCCCAAGTCAACCATGTACAAAACTCCTAGAGCGCTTGCTTGATCTTTGTTTTGTCTCTGATCCGGCAAGAGTTAGTTACTGACTCCGTTAACTATTCTCTTCTTGTTCGGAAGCTCGACTTAATAGGATTTTCGATTGATCATCTTAATTGGATCTCATGTTATCTAAATGGCAGGACGCAAATTGTAAAATATACTTTCTAATGCTCTTAGGGTGACATCTGGCGTCCAGCAAGGAAGTCATTTGGGACCCCTATTGTTTACATTATTTATCAACGATCTGCCCAATGTTTTGACTTACTCCAGAGTACTTATGTACGTTGACGATGTCAAACTTTGTGTGCTATATTAGGACGCTTCTTGCCAGTCAGAGCTACAGACAGATCTTAACAATTTTCAAACATGGTGCCGCGTGAACTTATTAAACTTAAATGCAAGCTAATCACATTCTCCCGTGTCGTTCCTAAGCAAATTATACGCTGAACTGCTGCTCTTTGGGAAGAATTAATATAGTTGATGATTTGGGACCCTAACTTGACTTTATCGATCATATTTCGTGCATGGTAAATAAAACCAGGGGTCTGCTTGGTTTCTTTTAACGGTGGTCGAAGGAATTCAATGACCTATATGTTACAAAATTCCTATATACTTCACTTGATCGACCTATCTTAGACTATCATATACTTTGAAGCCCTCAGTATGGCGTCCATAGTAAACGCATTAGAATCGGTTCAAAAGCACTTTTAAATTTCGCTTTACGCGGTTTAAACTGGGATGCAAAGCAGAGGACCAGACTCCTTCTAATTAACTTACCCTCTTTATAGTGCTGGCAAAAATTCGATTTTTTTAACTATCGATTTTTCGATGTTTTTACGGACGAAACATCGATAGTATCGATTTTTTTTTTAAATATATATAAAATCATTTCAATAGTTTTTTCTTTATTTTATGACAACAAATCGCCTGTAATATTTAATTATTTTAATGATAAAAAGCTTCAGTATTTCGTTTTTTGTAATTTTTAAAGGTGCCTTCTTCGTCCGAATTGGACACACACATACATTCACAAAAGTAAATTTGCAGGTTCTAGAACACTCATGCCCAGCCCATTACTCTAGCCGCTCGCACTGTTTTTGTATTTGCTCCTAGGCATAGTCAAAGCAATCGCCGTTTACATACATGCACGACTCACTCCATAAGCAAAGCAGATTACACTAATAACCAAATGAGACTTTCTATAGTTTATAAAAAAAAATCATTTCGGCTTCGCTTTAAATTTAATTTAAACACTTTTACTTACTTTAAACCAGCCAAAAAAACATCGATAGTCCAAACAAAAAATCTATGTTCTAAAAAAAAGTCAAACATCGATAGTGCTCCAATGTTTTGCCAGCACTACCTCTTTGCCTAATCGTAGAACCATGGTAGGTATTACATTCATCTATAGCCTTATCCGTGGTGACGTGGAAAGTGCTGACTTGCTGGGTGAGCTTAATTTTCCCGTGCCCAGTAGAAGCACTAGATCCTTTTTACCATTAGTTTTGCCCCACTGTAGAACATCCTTTGAACTGCATGAACCCTTTAGAGTCTTCTGTGCAAATTATATTGATGTGTACACCATAATGGCATAACGACATAAGTCCGACGACATATCTCCGCCCGGTACATTTTTCGGGCGGACTTTTGTCGTTTTTTTTCGGCGGAACTTTGCCGTTTTATAACGACATATCTCCACGCGGATTTATGTCGTTTGCAAGCGACATAGCTCCGCAGAATTACAAACGACATATCTCCGCGTTGAAGGAACATATCACAATTGATCGAATTTGAAAGAGTAGTATATTCTAAATATAATATAAATAAAATAATATTCTATAAGATTTCGAGGAGTAATGCCATTTTAAAACAAGAAAGGACTAGAACTTCGGCACGCCAAAGTTTGTATACCCTTGCAGATTGGTTTTGATGTTTATATTATAGATTTAAATGCTGAAAACACTCACAAAACAGAGTTTCATTACAGTTTGACAGTTACAGTTTTACATTCCCAGCTTTATATATTTTATACATTTACCGATCGCTTCTATGGCAGCTATAAGATATAGTTGTCCGATTTTTATGAAATTTATACCAAAATTCTAGAATAATAAAAAAAGCTTATATCTCAGCTTATATCTGAAAAACAACGAAGCTATAATTTTATTTGTATTAATTTCCCGATCGTTCCTATGCCAGCTATATCATATAGACGTCCGATTTTCATAAAATTTTTACCAAAATTCTGGAATAATATCAAATGGCCATATCCCAAAAATGATGCAAAAATTTTGAAAAACAGCCAAGTTGTAATTTTTTTTCTAAAAATTTATCGAACATTTGTATGGCAGCTATATGATATAGTCAACCGATTCGGCCTGTTCCGACATATATAGCAGTGAGAGTATATAGAAGACTATATGCAAAGTTTCATTCAGATAGCTTTAAAACTGAGGGACTAGTTTGCGTAGAAACAGACAGACAGACAGACGGACATGGCTAGATCGACTCGGCTGTTGATGCTGATCAAGAATATATATACTTTATAGGGTCGGAAACGTCTCCTTCACTCCGTTGCAAACTTCTGACTGAAACAAGAAAGGAAGCTTACTTCGGCACGCCGAAGTTTGTATACCCTTGCAGATTGGTTTTGATATTTATATTATAAATTCTAATGCTGAAGACACACACAAAATAGAGTTTCATTATATTTTACCTATACTTATTATGTTTACAGTTTGACAGTTACAGTTTCACATTCCCAGCATTAAATTTTCTCCACATTTACCGATCGCTTCTAAGGCAGCTATATGATATAGTTGTCCGATGATCATAAAATTTTTACCAAAATTCTATAATAATAAAAAAAGCTTATATCTTAGAGTAGATAAAAATACGTTAAAAAACAACGAAGCAATAATTTTTTTCCTATTCATTTCCCGATCGTTTCTATGGCAGCTATATCTTATAGTCGTCCGATTTTTATAAAATTTTTACCAAAATTCAGAAATAATATAAAATGGCCATATCTAAAAAATGGAGCAAAAATGTTGAAAAACAGCAAAGTTATAATTATTTTTCTAAAAATTTATCGAACATTTGTATGGCAGCTATATGATATAGTCGTCCGATCCGGCCCGTTCCGACATATATAGCAGTGAGAGTATATAGAAGACTATATGCAAAGTTTCATTCAGATAGCTTTAAAACTGAGGGACTAGTTTGCGTAGAAACAGACAGACGGACAGATGGACAGACGGACAGACGGACATGGCTAGATCGACTCGGCTGTTGATGCTGATCAAGAATATATATAGTTTATACGGTCGGAAACGTCTCCTTCACTGCGTTGCAAACTTCTGACTGAAATTATAATACCCTGCAAGGGTATAAAAATTATAATACCCTGCAAGGGTATAAAAATCTATATATGGGCAATTCCAAAGTCGCGCACGGGACATTCGTACACATTCAAATTAAAACAAGAAAGGAAGCTAACTTCGGCACGCCGAAGTTTGTATACCCTTGCAGATATTATTTCATTGCATTTTACCTATACTTACTATGTTGAGAGTTTGACAGTTACAGTTTTACATTCCCAGTTTTACATTTTCCCTATACCTACCGATCGGTTTATATGGCAGCTATATGATATAGTTGTCCGATTTTCATAAAATTTATACAAAAATTCTGAACTAATAAAATAAGCTTATATCTCAGAGTAGATAAAAATAGTTTGAAAAACAACGAAGTTATAATTTTTTTTCTATTAATTTCCTGATCGTTCCTATGGCAGCTATATGATATAGTCGTCCGATTTTCATAAAATTTTTACCAAAATTCAAAAATAATAAAAAAAGGGTCATATGTAAAAAATAGTGCACATATGTTGAAAAACAGCTAAGTTATAATTTTTTTTCTAAAAATTTATCGAACATTTGTATGGCAGCTATATGATATAGTCGTCCGATCCGGCCCGTTCCGACATATATAGCAGTGAGAGCATATAGAAGACTATATGCAAAGTTTCATTCAGATAGCTTTTAAACTGAGGGACTAGTTTGCGTAGAAACAGACAGACAGACAGACGGACAGACGGACAGACGGACAGACGGACATGGCTAGATCGACTCGGCTGTTGATGCTGATCAAGAATATATATACTTTATAGGGTCGGAAACGTCTCCTTCACTGCGTTGCAAACTTCTGACTGAAATTATAATACCCTGCAAGGGTATAAAAATTATAATACCCTGCAAGGGTATAAAAATCTATATATGGGCAATTCCAAAGTCGCGCTCGGGACATTCGTACACATTCAAAGTAAAACAAGAAAGGAAGCTAACTTCGGCACGCCGAAGTTTGTATACCCTTGCAGATATTATTTCATTGCATTTTACCTATACTTACTATGTTGAGAGTTTGGCAGTTACAGTTTTACATTCCCAGTTTTACATTTTCCCTATACCTACCGATCGGTTTATATGGCAGCTATATGATATAGTTGTCCGATTTTCATAAAATTTATACAAAAATTCTGAACTAATAAAATAAGCTTATATCTCAGAGTAGATAAAAATAGTTTGAAAAACAACGAAGTTATAATTTTTTTTCTATTAATTTCCTGATCGTTCCTATGGCAGCTATATGATATAGTCGTCCGATTTTCATAAAATTTTTACCAAAATTCAAAAATAATAAAAAAAGGGTCATATGTAAAAAATAGTGCACATATGTTGAAAAACAGCTAAGTTATAATTTTTTTTCTAAGAATTTATCGAACATTTGTATGGCAGCTATATGATATAGTCGTCCGATCCGGCCCGTTCCGACATATATAGCAGTGAGAGCATATAGAAGACTATATGCAAAGTTTCATTCAGATAGCTTTTAAACTGAGGGACTAGTTTGCGTAGAAACAGACAGACAGACAGACGGACAGACGGACAGACGGACATGGCTAGATCGACTCGGCTGTTGATGCTGATCAAGAATATATATACTTTATAGGGTCGGAAACGTCTCCTTCACTGCGTTGCAAACTTCTGACTGAAATTATAATACCCTGCAAGGGTATAAAAACGTTAAGAAGGATTGATTTTGGGTAATTTATCGTTTTCGAGATATTTGAAAAATTCAAGTGATTCGCAGGGGACAAGGGACGGAAGTGACTTTTGAGGTCGACCAATTCAACAGCCATTTTCTACGAATCCAGAAGCAATATTTTAATGCAACTAATTTTAAACTTTTGTGTACAGATGCTTCTTAAAAATGGTTATGAGTTTTTTAAAAAATAACTTGCATTTATTTAGATATTGCCATGTTATATTGTTTCAGAATTTTGGTAAAAATTTTATGAAAATCGGACGACTATATGATATAGCTGCCATAGGAACGGTCGAGAAATAAATAGGAAAAAAAAATTATAGTTTCGTTGTTTTTCAATGTATGTTTATCTACTCTGAGATATAAGCTTTTTTTATTATTCTAGAATTATGGTATAAATTTCATAAAAATCGGACAACTATATCATATAGCTACCATATAAACCGATCGGTAGATGTAGAGAAAATGTAAAACTGGGATTGTAAAACTGTAACTGTCAAACTGTAAACATAATAAGTATAGGTAAAATGTAAGGAAACTCTGTTTTGTGAGTGTTTTCAGCATTTAAATCTATAATATAAACATCGAAACCAATCTGCAAGGGTATACAAACTTCGGCGTGCCGAAGTTAGCTTCCTTTCTTGTTTTTTAATTCAATTAAAAGTAGATTCGCACGGCACATTTTTTATCATCATACTTTGCATGTAATTTTTATAGCATAGCATATATCCATTTTATTTCGACTTTTTGCATTCTTCTATGTAGTAATGTTAGTAAACAACAGTCAAAGCCAAATGCCTCGGGTTGAATGTAATTATCAAACGAGAACAGGCCCATTTTTATGATGTTTTTCATCAAAATAATGAAAAATTGTGTTTGCGCGAATATTTCGAAATTAGTTTTACTAAAAACATTTTAGAGAAGTTTAAGTTTTTTGGCCGCGGTGGAACTTTCAGTGGAATTGCCCATATACATTTTTTAAATCTCTTTTTGAGCGAAATGATGTATATTTTTCGGCGCGGAGTTATGTCGCGCGGACTTATGTCGCTATGCCCACCATAATATCTAATGTAGACAACCTTCCTAAAAACTTTAATCTTAACCCAAGCAACCAATCCGGCGGCACCCCAGTAGTAGTTTCCTCGCATCCTTTTCTATTTATTTCCTTCGCGTCTACTAACACCTAACACAAAGAAGCACGTGCTTGGTGTCGCAAGTTCCACTTGATATGTACTGTACATAGTGCATCAACGTCTTGTATAGTTCTTTTGTATGTATTCCTCAATTTGGAGAACTTTTACTTTTCGTTCTCCGTCGTTTAGTCCCTATCTAGCCGTAGATCGATGCTTGCTGTTGTAGTTTCTTAATTATCTTATAATCGGTGAGGTTGAGAGCCCCTTCCTGGTAGGACAGCTAGATTTCAACGTTCCTCGATTAATATTCCCTAATAATAAATTCAAATACAACCCCTCTCTGATATTATTGTTTGAAATGATAACCTTCCCAAACTTAAAACCTTAATAACTTTTGAATTAGCTCGTAATGTACAATTAACTAATTTTTTTTAATTTTCTTAGATTTTTTTAATCTTTTCCTTTTTACCTTGTCTATCCAGTTCGCGTTCGTGCCACACGGCTGCGACCCTCGGTTCGACGTATAGCAAGTATAGCTATCATAGAAAAGATCAGGAAATTAATAAAAAAAAAATTAATGGTTACTTTGCTGAACTACACAAAAGCTTAAACTTACGTTAACGAAAAAACCAACATTAAAACAGAAAGCAAAAAATTAGGCAAGGCTACTACCGCTGATTTTTATACCCTTGCAGGATATTATAATTTCAGTCAGAAGTTTACAACGCAGTGAAGGAGACTTTTTCGACCCTATAAAGTACAGTGGTGCTCATAGACTTAAGCCACAAGACTTCAACCAAGAATTTAAACGAAAATTAAGAAAAGTTTTTATTTCACAGCTCCAATTATTTGTGTCACATTAGTTCTATATATCAGTGTTCCAAAGAAGAATATCCAAGTTATAAAAAAATATATTCAACGAAAAACTTTAAAAATCTGAGACCATCTCCAAAATGTCCTGCTCACATACTTAAGCCACCTGGAAGAAAATGGTTGAAAAAGTTCAAATTTGCCCAATATTCCTTATAATTTTAATCAATTTACTTTAATATTGAGTGGGATGACCTTTCTGCTTAAGAACAGCGGAGCAACGCTTTGGCATTGAACCCACAAGACGTGCGCACTGTTGAGGGGTGATTTTCATCCACTCTTCTTGCAAAATTTGCCTCAAATCGCTTTTATTTGCTGGTTTTTTTTTGGCCAACGACTTGTATAAGAATTCCCCACAAGTTACCTATAGGGTTCAAGTCGGGGCTCTGCGGTGGCGAAAAAGATCGTTAAACATGGTGACGCTTCAATTATTTGTGTTAATAATTGGAGCTTTGAAATAAAAACTTTTCTTACTTTTCGTTTAAATTCTTGGTTGAAGTCTTGTGGCTTAAGTCTATGAGCACCACTGTATATGTATTCTTGATCAGAATCAACAGCCCAGTCGATCTAGCCATGTCCATCTGTCCGTCTGTCCACTTGTCCGTTTCTACGCAAACTAGTCCCTCAGTTTTAAAACTATCTGAATGATACTTTGCATATAGTCTTCTATATACTCTCACTGCTATATTTGTCGGAACGGGCCGGATCGGACGACTATATCATATAGCTGTCATTTAAACGATCGGTAGATGTTGAGAAAATGTAAAGCTGGGAATGCAAAACTGTAACTGTCAAACTGTAAACATAATAAGGTAAAATGTAATTAAATAATATCTGCAAGGGTATACAAGGGTATACTTCGGCGTGCCGAAGTTAGCTTCTTTTCTTGTTTATTTTTGTTTCCTTTTTTATTTTAGAATATGATTTTACTGCCACTTCTGTTTTGTTCAAAAGCAAAAGCAGAATCAATTGTTCATTTCAACAAGTCGTTCGAAGTTCAAGTTGTAAAAAGCAAAAATATTTCAACTTTTGCTAAGTTGACTGCAGTTTTTTAAACACTGCTGGTGAGAGTAGTCAGAAAACTATCTGGAACGCTTCATTCATATAGCTTGTGATAGGACAATGCTTAACCCTTAAGGAGGGATAATGTTAATTCGGTGCGAAACGGCAACTTTTCAAAAAAATGTTTTGGCGAAGCGGCTAAAGTTAACTTAATGAATTAATTACCATATAATCACACCACATTTGAAAATTTTTTTTTTAATTTTTGTATTAACAAGAAAGGAAGCTAACTTCGGCACGCCGACGTTTGTATACCCTTGCAGATTGGTTTTGATGTTTATATTATAGATTTAAATGCTGAAAACACTCACAAAACAGAGTTTCATTACATTTCACCAATACTTATTATGTTTACAGTTTGACAGTTACAGTTTTACATTCCCAGCTTTATATATTTTATACATTTACCGATCGCTTCTATGGCAGCTATAAGATATAGTTGTCCGATTATTATGAAATTTATACCAAAATTCTGGAATAATAAAAAAAAGCTTATATCTCAGAGTAAATAAAAATGCGTTGAAAAACAACGAATCTATAAGTTTATTTCTATTAATTTCCCGATCGTTCCTATGGCAGCTATATCATATAGTCGTCCGATTTTCATAAAATTTTTACCAAAATTTTGAAATAATTAAAAATGGCCATATCCCAAAAATGATGCAAAAATTTTGAAAAACAGCAAAGTTATAATTTTTTTTCTATAAATTTATCGAACATTTGTATGGCAGCTATATGATATAGTCGTCCGATCCGGCCCGTTCCGACATATATAGCAGTGAGAGTATATAGAAGACTATATGCAAAGTATCATTCAGATAGCTTTAAAACTGAGGGACTAGTTTGCGTAGAAACAGACAGACGGACAGACGGACATGGCTAGATCGACTCGGCTGTTGATGCTGATCAAGAATATATATACTTTATCGGGTCGAAAACGTCTCCTTCACTGCGTTGCAAACTTCTGACTGAAATTATAATACCCTGCAAGGGTATAAAAATATTTACTGGTCTACGAGTAATACTGAATCTCCAGAGTCTCCCTTTGCTTTTCGATGTACATCTTAACTGTCCAACAAAACATCCGATAAGTGTCACATGGCGTTTTTATTTTAAAAATGGTTTCCCATTTTTTTTATCAAAATTTTAAGTCAAACCCCCGATTTTTGACTGTAGAATTAGTTAAAGAAGTTATATTTCAAATTTTAATCCAATTGGTTGGTTATTGTGTACACCGATTTTCAGGAGAGCGCTTTAAACTTTTTGATACTCATACATTGAACACTAAATTACCTCCGTTCAACTTCGTCAATTTTGTTAAGATCGATGTAAAACTTCGACACAATATTCTTAAGGTATTGAGCATTTATATTAAAAAACAACAAGAAAGGAAGCTAACTTCGGCACGCCGAAGTTTGAATACCCTTGCAGATTGGTTTAGATGTTTATATTATAGATTTAAATGCTGAAAACAGTCACAAAACAGAGTTTCATTACATTTTACCTATACTTATTATGTTTACAGTTTGACAGTTACAGTTTTACATTTCCAGTTTTACATTTTCTCTACATCTACCGATCGGTTTATATGGCAGCTATATGATATAGTTGTCCGATTTTTATGAAATTTATACCATATTTCTAGAATAATAAAAAAAGCTTATATCTCAGAGTAAATAAACATACGTTGAAAAACAACGACTCTATAATTTTTTTTCCTATTTATTTCTTGACCGTTCCTATGGCAGCTATATCATATAGTCATCCGATTTTCATATAATTTTTACCAAAATTCTGAAATAATATAAAATGGCCATATCTAAAAAATGGTGCAAAAATGTTGAAAAACAGCCAAGTTATAATTTTTTTTCTACAAATATATCGAACATTTGTATGGCAGCTATATGATATAGTCGTCCGATCCGGCCCGTTCCGACATATATAGCAGTGAGAGCATATAGAAGACTATATGCAAAGTTTCATTCGGATAGCTTTAAAACTGAGGGACTAGTTTGCGTAGAAACAGACAGACAGACAGACAGACAGACAGACAGACGGACAGACGGACAGACGGACAGACAGACAGACGGACAGACGGACAGACGGACAGACGGACATGGCTAGATCGACTCGGCTGTTGATGCTGATCAAGAATATATATACTTTATAGGGTCGGAAACGTCTCCTTCACTGCGTTGCAAACTTCTGACTGAAATTATAATACCCTGCAAGGGTATAAAAAAGGAAGCTAACTTCCACACGCCGAAATTTGTATACCCTTACAGTTTGCAATTGGATCATTATGAATCGAGCAATTCTAGTTAAATTATTAGAAAATAATTTTGTTCTGATAATAATAATATAATATTAATATTATAAATTTAAATGCTGAAAACACAAAACAGAGTTGCATTACATTTTACCTATACTTATTATGTTTACAGTTCGACAGTTACCGTTTTACATTCCCAGCCTTACATTTTCTCTAAATCTACCGATTGTTCCTATGGCAGCTATAGTTGTCCAATTTTCACAAAATGTATACCAAAATTCTGAAATAATAAAAAAAGCTCATATCTCAGAGTATATGAAAATACGTTGAAAAACAACGAAGTTATAATTTTTTTCTATTAATTTCCCAATCGTTCCTATGACAGATATATAGTCGTCTGATTTTTGTAAAATAAAACCGAAATTCTGAAATAATAAAATATTGCCATATCTTAAAAATTATGAAAATATGTTGGAAAAACCCAATTTATAATATTTTTCTACAAATTTTTCGATCATTTGTATGGCAGCTATATGATATAGTCGTCCGATCCGGCCCGTTCCGAGAAATGTATGTAGCAGTGATAGTATTCAGAAGACTATATTCAAATAGCTTTAAAACAGAGGGACTAGTTTGCGTAGAAACGGACAGGTGGACAAATGGACAGACGGATATGGCTAGATCGACTCGGCTGTTGATGCTGATCAACCCCAGTCCCCTTTAGGGACTGAAGACACAAATTAAATTTTGTATTACACAATAAAAATATAGCCTTAAAAAAAACAAACGCACGCCAGATTTTTAGTGCTACGTGTTTGTATAGAAAAATGACCACCCCAATTTAAACAGACAAATATGAGTTCCAAACAGTTGCATACATTTGTCTGTACACGTTTCACACGAGTGACTCTCTGGCTCTCTCTTGATGGCCGACCACTCTATTGTATTCAATTAAAACCATTTATAAACATAATAATACATTTTTGTGGCCGTTCTTGAACTTCAGTTTATCGCTGAAAAAGTGCAGTTATTGCCTCCTTTTCTATGCAGGGAGAGACGTAAATCACACATATACACATTATTTTATACACATACAAACAATTGCGTGAAAAATTTTCAATGTGTACTCATATGTACATATAAACATTTATATATGGATATTGGTCAGCGATAACAAAAACTTGGAAAGGAAGAAACATACCTATTGTACATATGTACGTATCTCTGATATTTATTTGGGTATTTATTTATATTTTATACACATACAGGAAATTCTATTTTTATGGGAAGTTCTGTTATGTTGGTTTTATGTTGCAATACAATTTCGCACATCTTTCGTTTGTTTTTAAATGATTCCGATTATTATTCACATCCAAGTTGAACATAATGAGCTTTGGTATTTATTTGTTTTAACTTTCGCATAGAAAACCGAAAAAATTTGAAGAGTTCAAGGTAGATTGTTTTAGTATGTGGGCTAGCAGCTACGTGGTTCGGATGTCGAGAAGGAACTGAGCAACTGAGCAGCTGATCAGCAAATCCAAGAGCGTATTGTGTGTACTTTGTAAACGAAGTGAGAGCGAATTCCTAAGAGCCAATTTTAGGGCGCATGTTCACAGGCTACAGCCTATTTTACAATAAATAAAATATAAGATACATATATACATATACATACACGTGTTTTAAATTTAATTTTTTCTGGAAATTCCCATATGCTAAAACACATGTTAATTAAATTATATTGTTATAGTAATATGTAAACTAACTATTATTAACTATTATTTGTTTTAGTTTCTTCCACTTACTATTTACAGTACCGTTCGCGGTCCTAAAACATGTCTTTTTGTCATTACTTGAAATGCAGTCGGTTTAAACGTTAAAACGGACGGACAGACGGACACGGCTAGATCCTTTATTGGGTCTGAATGGTCTTCTTCGCTGCGTTGCAAACTTCTGACTGAAATTATAATACTCTGCTAGGGTATACAAATTGTCTGTGCTTTTGGTATGACGACAAAATTATTGCGATATGAATATTGTACCGTTCACCAGCGTAAGTAGAACATAGTAAAAAATATTTATTTTATATTACTTTTTATTGCTCACTTTACATAGATGCTCAAAAACAATAATAAAAAACATCAAGTGCTACTAACAAAAAATATAAGCAGAACCAGCCAATTACCAGAACTATTAAGAGGTGGCTTCACTGTGACTGAGAATGCGGTGTGCGAAATATTCATATGTAACACAGCAACACAAAAGTAAACTTTGTGAAATTTCCACGAACCATTTCAAGTTTTCCATGATATTTGGGTGCTCCTGAGTAAAAGTCCCATACAAAATTATTTTCCATCACCTACAGGTTCCGCGGTATACCTAAGAATACAAAAAACCGATGTTTGCCGACATTTTGAATTACGTGGGATATATAATCGGACTTACCTTTATTATTTTCGGTGGGACGTACTCTCAATACATCACGGCACTACTAAAAAATAGTCCCAATCGTGGACCATTGCCCATGTCTTTGGAATTCGACGCCAAAGTTGAAACTCCCAAAATTTTCAACATTTCTGTGATGAAAAAACAATTCTGAGAATTAAATCTTATATGGAACTAATTTTAAATATTCATTGAATCTATTGTTCATTGTATTCTTTAATTTCGGTTTAAAGCGTTTTCATGAGGACATTTTATTGGATTTATTAAACGAATAAAACCCCTTTTTTGGTTTGATTATCTACTACTATTTTCTGTCAAAATTCAAATAAGTCAAGGCAACCTATAGAATGCGAGTAAAAAATCTAATTTTATATTATATATAAAACAAGAAAGGAAGCTAACTTCGGCACGCCGAAGTTTGTATACCCTTGCAGATTGGTTTTGAGGTTTATATTATAGATTAAAATGCTGAAAACACTCACAAAACAGAGTTTCATTACATGTTACCTATACTTATTATGTTTACAGTTTGACAATTACAGTTTTACATTCCCAGTTTTACATTTTCTCTACATCTACCGATCGGTTTATATGGCAGCTATATGATATAGTTGTCCGATTTTTATGAAATTTATACCATAATTCTAAAATAATAATAAAACCTTATATCTCAGAGTAGATAAACATACGTTGAAAAACAACGAAACTATAATTTTTTTTCCTATTTATTTCTCGACCGTTCCTATGGCAGCTATATCATATAGTCGTCCGATTTTCATACAATTTTTACCAAAATTCTGAAATAATATAAAATGGCCATACCTAAAAAATGGTGCAAAAATGTTGAAAAACAGCAAAGTTATAATTTTTTTTCTACAAATATATCGAACATTTGTATGGCAGCTATATGATATAGTCGTCCGATCCGACCAGTTCCGACATATATAGCAGTGAGAGCATATAGAAGACTATATGCAAAGTTTCATTCAGATAGCTTTAAAACTGAGGGACTAGTTTGCGTAGAAACAGACAGACGGACAGACAGACAGACAGACAGACGGACAGACGGACAGACGGACAGACGGACAGACGGACAGACAGACAGACAGACAGACGGACAGACGGACATGGCTAGATCGACTCGGCTGTTGATGCTGATCAAGAATATATATACTTTATAGGGTCGGAAACGTCTCCTTCACTGCGTTGCAAACTTCTGACTGAAATTATAATACCCTGCAAGGGTATAAAAAGATACATATTTACTCGCATTCTATAGGTTGCCTTGACTTATTTGAATTTTGACAGAAAATAGTAGTAGATAATCAAACCAAAAAAGGGGTTTTATTCGTTTAATAAATCCAATAAAATGTCCTCATGAAAACGCTTTAAACCGAAATTAAAGAATACAATGAACAATAGATTCAATGAATATTTAAAATTAGTTCCATATATGATTTAATTCTCAGAATTGTATTTTCATCACAGAAATGTTGAAAATTTTGGGAGTTTCAACTTTGGCGTCGAATTCCAAAGACATGGGCTATGGTCCACGATTGGGACTATTTTTTAGTAGTGCCGTGATGTATTGAGAGTACGTCCCACCGAAAATAATAAAGGTAAGTCCGATTATATAGGCCACGTAATTCAAAATGTCGGCAAACATAGGTTTTTTGTATTCTTAGGTCTACCGCGGAACCTGTAGGTGATGGAAAATAATTTTGTATGGGACTTTTACTCAGGAGCATCCAAATATCATGGAAAACTTGAAATGGTTCGTGGAAATTTTTGGCTGTGTACCTGTGTAATTGGCGAAAAAGCAAATTTTGAGTTCGCCAGTACTAATACACAAATGGAAACAGTCTCCAAATGCCTCCAAATGGGCTCAAAAAATTTACAATTTTGCTTGCGATGAAAATGTTAATATCGATGTACTGAAACAGCATATGAGAAATTCTCTGTTGTAAAACGCGACATTTTTAGAAAAGAATCCGAGAAAGGAAGCTATCTTCGGCACGCCGAAGTTTGTATACCCTTGGTCAAGTTAATAGAAAAAATAAAAAGAAATTATAAAAAGTGTATTTTTGTACATAATTTGGTTTTGATAAAATTTTTATACTCGCAGCTTCAAATTTTGTTGTTCATCTTCCGATCGTTTCTATGGCAGATATATGGTATAGCCGTTCGATTTTTATAAAATTAAAATCGAAATTCTAAAATAATAAAAATGGCTATATCTAAAAAATGATGAAAATTTTTTGAAAAACAGCTTAATTATAATTTATTTTCTAAAACATTGTCGAACATGTGTATGGCAGCTCCGACATATGTATATATAGCATTGGGACTATTCAAAAGATAGCTTTATAAATGAGGGAAATGGACATACGATCGGACCGACGGACATGACTAGATCGACTCGGCTGTTAATGCTGATCAAGAATATATACTTCTCCTTCACTGCGTTGCAAACTTCTGATGCAATTATTATACCCTGAAACAAAATAAAATCATGTGCAAACACTTTATTTTAATTTTACAAAATTTGAAAGTCATGAATCGTGGCTAACACTGTAATGTAATCAATTTTTATGTATTATTTATATTGTTTTAGAATATGCTAGATACTTTCAAATTTGATCATTTCTGAATAAAATTGCTTTCGTAACTATAATATTTTTTTGTTGAAAAATAATGCATTCCTTGTTATTTTTATTTGTTTTACAATTATAGTTATGCTTTAATTAAATGCCATTCAATTATTCGAACAAAAAATACAATTTTTAAATAAATTAATTAATGGTTTTTATTAAATGAAATAACTTTTATTAATGAAATAATTTACAAAACTTCGCAATTTTCAAGGCGAAGTCAAACAAGACTTCCGTTTTTGTACTGTTCGCGATGAAGTATTTTTAAAAATAAACGACAAGTCCGTAATACTTTATTTTTAAAATGCAAGTAGTCCTGGCAAAGTGCATTAATTGTGAAAAACAAAACTTTAAAAAATGCTATCTTGTCATATTTTTGAACTTTATGGCGTACGAATGTTCCGATCGCCATCCTGAAAATGTCCATATACTTATTTGGTTTTGTTAAAATTTCAAAGACTAAAAACAGCCGTAAAAAACTGTATTTTAAAATATCTAATATAATAAATGAATATATATGCTGAACAAAGAAAATTAATAATAATCATTACATTTATCTATATTTACATATACTTTTTACAGTTTTACATTCAGCTTTTCATTTTTATCTACATCTACCGATCATTCCTATGGCAGCTTTATGATATAGGCAACCGATTTTCATAAAATTGAAATAAAAATTCGAATATAATAAAAAATTGCCTTACCTCGAAGAAGAAGATAAAAAAAGTTGAAAAATAAAAAAGTTTTAATTGTTTTTTTAATTTCCGATTGTTTTTGAGGCAACTTATGATATAGTCATCCGATCCGGCTTATATAGCAGAGAGACGAGTCAAAAGACTATCTGCAAAGTTTCATTCAGATAGCTACAAAACTGAGGGACTAGTTGAACTTGTGTAGAAACGGACAGGCGGAGCGACGGACATGGCTAAATCGACTCGGCTGTTGATGATGATCAAGAATATGTGCACGGGTATGAAAACGCGTCGAAATTCGCCTTTCCAAAAAGCAAAATATTTGACCCTTTGTTTGTTTGTCGTTTTGTATGAAACTTCAGATTTAAAGTCAGTTGGAATAAGATATATTTAAAAAAGAAACAGCACAAACAGCAAAAAAAATATATATATTAAAGAAAATAAAATACAAATACCCTCCCCCGTTGAACAAATTATGTATATTTGTTCAATCTTTATTTAAAGTTTGTAGGCAATTGGAATTTTAATTTTTCTCTAAATCTACCGATTGTTCCCGTGGTAGTTATGGTAGCGTCTCAATTTCATAAAATTAAAAAACTTCTGAATTATTTTATTGCCCTGCAATAAAATAACAATAATACATATTAAACATTCTAAAACAAACATTGGCCAAATGTTTTACAGTACTTATCATTAGCACTTACTTGACATTATTCTTAGATACATACCACACTCATATATCTTTATAAAATGCTTACCAAATGCTGCAAAACGAAGCTTAGGATGGCATCTCCGACACCAAAAAGCATATATATTCTTAATCAGCACTAGCTGAGTCGACTAAACATGTCTATTTGTCCGTCCGTGTAAAACCACAGGTCAGATTATTGGCGCTACTGAATTTGATGACAAAATTCATATCTGTTGCACAGATATCGAGTTTCATTTTACGATCACTTCCATCCTCAAAAATCATAATATAAGGTATATGAAGTATATTCAAATAAATTGCGGCTTACAGTAAAATGATACAGAAAATTAAGACCTGTTCGGCGGCAAAATCGGATAATAAATATTGAAGTGCTTGTGTATGTTGACCTCCTGCAACATTTGCACCTGTAGCTGCAGTACCAACATTTGTCTTTATTTGTGTGTTGCACAACATTCGCCTTATTTTATCAACATTTGCTTCTGACATCCGCACTGTTTAATTTAAGTGTTTCATAAATTAGATCATAAATAAAAAATTATTTTATCGGTACCGGGTTCTCATTTTTGATTATACTTGTAAATTATTTAATTCAGACACAAAAGTATTCTAGGATTAGGAATTAGGGGCGTACCTTTGTTCTACAACCTCTTTCTATTTTTAGGTAAGAGATATGTAAATTCGATTTATTATTTTTTTGACGTTATTTTTGGATTTCAGAGTGCACCTTATAACTAAGTATAAACCTAAACCCAAGGTGAATAAAAGCAAGAGGCGAAAAACTGTTGCTTTCCAGAGGGTACGTTTCCCCCAGAAACAGGGGCTGTCACCACCCCCACATTGGCATTGGAGGAAGACGAAGCTGCAGCTGCTGCATAGTTGTAGCTCATATATGGAGACACAGTCGGTGAAATTGAGTCCGTGGCAAAGACTGAAGTATGGCCAATACCCAGGTGATTGGAGTTGGATCCACAGGATGGCGAGTGACGGGATTCCATCGTAGAAGGGTGATGATGATGATGGGCAGAGGTACCAGCGGCGGCGGCGGCTGTAGTGCTGGACGAGGGAGAGCTTCCGGAGAAATTCAAAGATGATCCACTGCTCGAACATGGAATCGGCGGTGGTGGTGGCAAAGCATAGGCAGATAGTGCCTCGTATCCCCCCGATGATCCACTACAGTTTCCTCTAGAATCTATGTGGGAGTTACCATCATTCGTAACCAGATGGTGATGTGGCGGCGGTCGTAGGTTCATATGACAAGGATACAGTGAAGGAGGCGTAAGATCGCCCCCCTGTTGGGATATTGGCGATATTGGTGGTGCAAGCGAAGAGCCAACAACAGAGGGATGATTAAAGCTGGGCACGGGTCCAATTGATCTGAAGGTTTGATTGATTTTAAAAGTTTTACTTTGAATATACCAGTACTTAACTATTTTTTTTTGTATTTATCTATAAACGGGTATTTGGGGTATTTGCAAGTAAATACTAAAATAAAACTAAAAATAAAGACGCTCACCCATAGGTATCGCTCATGGACAAAGCAGTTGCATGGTGCATATTGGAGTACATGGCACTCATGGAGCCCCCAAAGTTTCCACTGCTCAAGTTCAGTCGTGGCGATATGGTAGGAACCAGTGCTTGGGCATGGGCATGTACAAGAGGAGAAATGTTGTTCTGGTGATGTTGCTGGCCGGAAATTTCAAGAGGACATGGTGAACACGTATCGCCACCACCTCCTCTGCAGTCTTCATTGCTGCGCCCTTGAGTATTGTCAGCAGAGCTTGCACTAGATCTATGATGTAAATTAGTGGGCGTTGGGGTATCCGTACTCTCAGGTACTCCTGGAGCAGCGCTGCAGGCCAAGATATTTGGCGAAGATAAGCCCGGGGCACCTCCTGCCACTGATCCTCCTCCTCCTAGCAGAGAAGAACAAGCACTCAAGCTATTGGGACTATCTGTTATGGATGCGGTTGCTGAAGTGGACGATGAGGCGCCACTGGCCCCTGTTGAATTTGGTGTTCTTCGCTGATTACGAAGCTTCTCTTCGCGACGCCATTTGGCACGACGATTAGAGAACCAAACCTGTATTCTGGCCTCCGGTAATCCAATCTTTCCCGCCAAGCGCTCACGTGCAAAGACATCGGGGTAATGGGTGCGTTCAAACTCTGAAAATAATATGCGAATTAACAAAAGAGGTTTCATTTGTGTTAATAAATTATAACTTGTACCGAAGCCCTTATTGTATTCTTATCTTTGTTAGCCTTAATTAAGAACTAGCCATTACTTCTCACTACGAGGGTTGGCCTATTCAAAAGCTTCTGAATTGGATGAGAAAGCTTTAGAATGATCGTCACTTTGAGAGAGTAAGTTTCGGGAGAGAGGACTTCGTGAGAGGGGACTTTGGACTTTTCTAAGCGTGGGACTGAAAGGACTTCATGGTTAGTCACAGAAGGGTGCTTTGTTTAGTCTAGCTCATTGGTCTAGCTGATTGAGGGCAGTTGTTTATGTCTAGTGACAAAGCATGGGATAGCAAGAATTGCAAGGTAAGCATTCTAAGAGGGTTGTTTATGTTAATCCGATAGGACTGGGAACCCAATTGGAGTTACGGCTTGAAAGAAAGTAGCCTGAGTCAGGTTGGGAAAGTTGCTTATAATATAGAATAAAACTGGAAATGTGGCTCATAGCTTGCAAATAAGATAAATTACACAGCTCGAGAAAATTCAAACTTTTCTACCCGGAGACAAAAGGCGAGTGATACTGAAAGATCATGGTCAGTATATTGTTAATTCGAAAACGAAAAGTTTCCATCACGTACCAATTTTGAGAAAATCGCGGTCAAAGTATGAGAAACTTCTTGTTTTGGCCCTTTTCAAAGCTTTATAAAACGCTAACTGTGCGTATACCAGAAATAATATTAAGAATAAGAGAAAGCTTAATCTTTCTACTGTAATATCTCATAGGAACTGCCAATGACGGACCTCAAGTTCGTTCGTTATATAACATTTCCGAACGTCATTTTACTCAATATTTTTATACCCTTGCAGGGTATTATAATTTCAGTCAGAAGTTTGCAACGCAGTGAAGGAGACGTTTCCGACCCTATAAAGTATATATATTCTTGATCAGCATTAACAGCCGAGTCGATCTAGCCATGTCCGTCTGTCCGTTTCTACGCAAACTCTTCCCTCAGTTTTAAAGCTATCTGAATGAAACTTTGCATATAGTCTTCTATATACTCTCACTGCTATATATGTCGGAACGGGCCGGATCGGACGACTATATCATATAGCTGCCATACAAATGTTCGATAAATTTTTAGAAAAAAAATTATAACTTGGCTGTTTTTCAATATTATTGAATCATTTTTGAGATATAGACATTTTATATTATTCCAGACCTTTGGTAAAAATTTTATGAAAATCGGACCACTATATCTTATAGCTGCCATAGGAACGATCGGAAAATTAATCGAAAAAAATTATAACTTCGTTGTTTTTCAACGTATTTTAATCTACTTTGAGGCATGAGCTTCTGGTATTATTTCAGAAAATGTTATGAAACTCTGTTTAGTGTCTGTTTTCGGCATTATAATTTATAATATAAATATGAAAACCAATCTGCAAGGGTATACAAACTTCGGCGTGCCGAAGTTAGCTTCCTTTCTTGTTTATTTTGTAGTCCTGGAAATAAAAAAAAGGTGTCTCAGATGTAAAATTGAATAAATTTCAAAAACATATTTTTTAAAACGTATAAAATAACCTTTTAAGTTTAAAATATCTAATATAAAAAATATATTTAAGACAAAAAAAACTTATTCAGGTCTGCTCCGGTAATCGAAAACGTCAAGATTTTTTCGATTTGAAAACTAGAAATTGGTGCTCCGGTAATCGAAAACGAAAGATTTTTTCGATTTGAAAAACGGCACCTTTTTCTAGCCGGAATGAAAAGTAAATGGCTTTTTTATATAAAATTAGATCTAATTTACAACAGGAAAAAAATAATTTACTCAGTGGTCTATTGATGTTGATTCCACACCACCATAAGATTATTCTGGCAGGTAGTTATTTTATAAAAAATTTATTTCTGACCCCTCCTCAGATTTGACAACAAAATTTTTGCCGTGTTCAACCAGTTTTCTCGTTTGGCGATAAGCCGATAAGTTCCCCGCAAAAAGTTATCGCCAAGGTTGCCATATTGTTGGTGGAACGAAACAGTCAGTTAAAAATATTTATAGAATATAAATGAATACATTAATAACTTTAAAGGACCGCCAAAATGGTTGTTTATAAACAATGCTATTAAATGTGATTACTTAATTAACCAAATAATTATTTGAGACCACCGGAATTAAAACTGTGAAAAGTGTGGCAGCATCTTCGATGCCTAGATTTTCTTAACTTCAACATTTTTTGCCTTTTTCTGGCCTAGAAAAAGAGCTATTGTAAATATAAAAGGCAGTACTTTACGTTGTTTGCTACCAAAAACACAAGTTATAGGGTCTTCCCACACACCGTCAAAGCGCATTCACCGTCCGTTGAACTAACTGCCCATAAGGTTTTGCCGTTCCGAATTTATATATATATCGAACAATTCTGTTGTTATCGAATCAAACGCAACTTGGACGCAACCTTTTTCCACCAATGCTATTGTATATAATCTATTATATAAAAATAAGTCGAGTTTTCTGCGGGGATCAATTAACTCCAGAACGCACGAACCGATTTCCACGGTTTTGCATTCGTTGGAAAGGTCTCGGAATTTGTGATTTTATGCAGTAAAGAAAATTCAGGAAAAATTGCAACAGAAAGCGGGAAAATCATTTTTGCATAAAGCGCAAACACTCCCACATAGCATGCCATAATGCGTTACTCAGTTGATTTTATGACAAATCGAAATTGTGTTTCATTTGGAGTAAAATAAGTTATTCGTTTCATATCAGCATTTGTATTTAGGGTGGTAAGTTGAACTGTGTAAATTATGTGGATTAGAGGTTAAATTAACCGCTCTGCCTATAGTCCAAAATGCCTAGAGCACGACGTGTGAACATCGTTCTCCGCAGAAGGCATGCAATCCAGCAACAAGGGTATTCACAGAACTTAAGCGAGGAAAGACGAAATGCAAGAAGAGAATATGACCGATTAAGACGACGCGTGAGCACACGAAGATCATTGGCATCATACAATCGCTTGGCATTTCAATATGATCCCTCTGCGAACTACAGAGATGATAGAAAATTAGATATTGGAACTATGACGACTATATGCCGATATTGCAATGCGTTAAAGTTTAAAAGGGAAACTGCTGGATTGTGCTGCGCAAGTGGAAAAGTCAAACTGGATCCATTACTTACACCACCACAGTCACTGAAAGCATTGTTCGATGGAAGTGATCCAGATTCCAGCCATTTTCTTCAACACATCCTTGAATATAATAACTGCTTTCGCATGACTTCCTTTGGAGCTAATATCATTCGAGAAGGCGGCTTCATGCCGACTTGCAAGGTAAAAGTTACAATCACTTAGACAAACAAAAAGAATTGCAACATAATAACAACATATACTCTACGGACTACACCATCACACGATTCTTCAACAAATGATTGTTTGCAATTACAGATACAAGGGCAAATATATCATTTGCATGGTTCATTGGTGCCAACAACAGAGGAACCGCATCAATTTCTGCAAATATATTTCATTTCGTCGATGGTGGATCAGCTGAATGTGCGGTGCAACATTTAGGGAACACGACGCATGAACCGATTTCCACGGTTTTGCATTCGTTGGAAAGGTCTTTGAATTCGTTATATAAGCAGTAAAGAAAATTCAGGAAAAATTGCAACAGAAAATCGGGAAAGTCATTTTTGCATAAAGGCCATCACTGATACATAGCATGCCTTAATTCTCTACTCAGTTTATTTTATGAAACAAAACAAAACAAAACAAATTTTGTGAAATTGTGAAGAATCAGTAAAAAAATAAGTTATTCATTCTCAGCTATTGCCGGACTGTCTTCGTCCCCGATTTTAATAAATTTAATATTGGGCACTTTCGAATGGCTTACTAATACAAATTGTGCATCTGAGCCTTGGGAATTTGGTGCTTTTCAGGGAAGCTTAGTGTCCTCTTCTTCTTCCTCATATATTTCAGCGTCTTTTTCAAGAATAATTGCAACAGAAAAGGTGGTGAGTGTAATGTATAAATTATGTGGATTAGAGGTTAAATTAACCGCTCTGCCTATAGTCCTTGATTAAGACCAGAATTTCCCGGATAGGACAGAATTACTATCCAATCGGGACCAGCGGTGGAAATATTCTCAGCTATTGCCGGCCTGTCTTTGTCCCCGATTTTAATTAACTTATTGGGCACTTTCGAATGGTTTAGTAAAACAAATGGTGCATCTGAGCCTTGGGAATTTGTAGCATTTGAGGCAAGCTTAGTGTCCTCTTTTTCGGAATTTTTCAAGAATAATTGCAACAGAAAAGGTGGTGAGTTGAACTATGTAAATTATGCGGATTTGAGGTTAAATTAACCACTCTGCCTATAGGCCCATATCATATACATAACTCCAGAACGCACCAACCGATTTCCATGGTTTTGCAAAAAAAAAAAGTTATTCGTTTCCTAACATTTCAATTGGAAACCAGCATTTGTCTTTAAGCTGGTAAGTTGAACTGTGAAAATTTTGTGGATTTGAGGTTAAATTAACCACTTTGCATATAGTTCAAAATGCCTAGAGCACGACGTTTGAACATCGGTCTCCTCACAAGGCATGCATGCCAGCAACAAGTGTGTTCACAGAACTTAAGCGAGGAGAGACGAAATGTAGTAAGGGAAAATGCCCGATTCAGACAACGCGTGAGCACACGAAGATCAACTGGTGTGCAGCATCTAAGAGGATCCCAACCAGCGTGGCAGGCTCCTAACAGCAGCCTTCCTCGACATAGCCATCGACCTCAGGACAAATTTCAAGAATCCTGAGATAGAGTGCTAGAAAATATTCGTTATCCGAAGGTGTCGCGGGTGAGACCGTGCCCCCGGTGTTGCCCATATCCGTTTTGTCCACTGGAGGGTCCCAACAGTTGTCCTCTCAGAGCCCCAGCTCCCTACCAGGGTGTCAGGCCCGGACTACCGTCCGAAATTGGTAAGGCGGATAATCAGCTTACCTTGAAAAATCCCCTTATGGCAATACCACCAACGAGACAGTTTCATCTTTCCTCCATTGTCGGAACTTCCTATTTATTGAAACCATCTTTCCGCTATTCAGTTAATCTATAAAAGACTTTCGGATAGGGACCACTTAGTTAGTAGTTCTTGGTGATTTTAACATCCCAGAGGCTATTTGGTCCCTAGATAATTCCATTAACCACAATACACCACAAAAAATGTGGTTTACCAAAGAACACTTCAATTAAACGGATAATTTGTCGAAAGTGGCGTAACGGAGTTCGCCTGGCTTACTAGTATAATATAATAACAAGAAAGGAAGCTAACTTCGGCACGCCGAAGTTTGTATACCCTTGCAGATTGGTTTCGATGTTTATATTATAGATTTAAATGCTGAAAACACTCACAAAAAGGAGTTTCATTACATTTTACCTATACTAATTATGTTTACAGTTTGACAGTTACAGTTTTACATTCCCAGCTTTATATATTTTATACATTTACCGATCGCTTCTATGGCAGCTATAAGATATAGTTGTCCGATTATTATGAAATTTATACCAAAATTCTGGAATAATAAAAAAAGCTTATATCTCAGAGTAAATAAAAATGCGTTAAAAAACAACGAACGTTCCTATGGCAGCTATAAGATATAGTCGTCCGATTTTCATAAAATTTTTACCAAAATTCTGGAATAATATCAAATGGCCATATCCCAAAAATGAATTTTTCTAAAAATTTATCGAACATTTGTATGGCAGCTATATGATATAGTCAACCGATCCGGCCCGTTCCGACATTTATAGCTGTGAGAGTATATAGAAGACTATATGCAAAGTTTCATTCAGATAGCTTTAAAACTGAGGGACTAGTTGGCGTAGAAACGGACAGACGGACAGTTTTTTAATACGGTTTAAAAACAATGTTTTTCACATTTTTGCCAAACCAAATATATTTATACATATATGAATGTGTGTTATCTTTATATCTTTTAGCATTCGTAATTGCAGACTTGAGGTCATAGCCAGCTTCGATTTTATTAAAATCAAAGGGTCGGTTTTAGCTAAAAACAACAAAAAGAACTTGTCAATAGACAAGTAGCAGCTGTGGTGACGATCGTTTCGTTGGCGCTACCCAACTCATCAGACCACTTGCTAACTATTGCTAATTTTCTTGGTACTTTACCTTCAATCTTAGCTTAGACCCGTTGGGAATCGTAAGCTTCGATGTAAAGGCAAAAGCAAACCCTGAAAATCGGCAATAGTTCTTTTTGTTGTTTTTAACCAGTCGTTTGGCATGCAAGTCTCTCAGACTTGCCATAAGCCAAGCTTTAAAGCTTTTACGTATCTATCTTTTAGCTTTCTTTCTTGTTATTATATAGCACGAGCCTCTATTATTTCAGGGGTTACCTGCCAAACCATAGTATGAAAAACGCCAAACCTTTTTCTAATTTTACATGGCTTTCATATAAATTTACCATTCGCTTCTAAAATGGAATAACTATTTTAGTAAAAACATTATTTTAAAAGTATAAAACATAAATATATCTCTGGATCCTATACATGATATGTACATTATATATTTACATCTATTTTAGCAATTTTTCCTTTGGCTGCAGTATTTAATATAGTCAGTATACCTTTGTTTCCTTTGGGTATAAAAATATAGCCCTATGATATATATAATTTTAAATATTACATAATGTTTACAGCATCGAAAACTAGCTGCAGATAATAGAAAATTTGTCTTGCCAAAGCTTGTTTCTTACCTTTCTCCAGACTATCTATTTGGTCGTTCGTAAATGATGTCCTATTGCGTTGTAACTTCCTTTTTAGTATCAGTCGAGCTTGATCATCCTCATTGTTGTTTTCTATGTTTGAGGCGCCACCATTAGAGTTATCTTCTTCATTGGATCCCGTTTCATCTGTTTGATGGCCATCAAGCTCTTTCGATAAATGAATCGGAACCAAAACAAATTTGTTTATACTATTGCACATATTAAAAGTTTAAATGCATTATAAATATATTTAGTATATATCGTATTTTTGTGTTATAGTTCACTTCGAAAAATAAAATTGCCTAGGCATTACTTATGTGCTGGCTTAAGCAAAAGGTGTGTGTGTGCATGTGCGAGTGTATTACGTTGCGGTCTCGAGTGTACTTGACGTTGAATTTTAGTGAATGTGACAGCGCCAAATAGGCGCTGATGGCAAAAATACACGTCTCAGCCGCGGGATAAACCCTGTTCTCCTGTATCTGTGTATCTTTATCTCTCTTCAAAGCACATGTCAACTAGGGTTGCCGGACTGCAATGTTCTGACAGCCTACAGTAATAGCAAGAGTTACAACTAAGCGTCACAATGACAGACGCCGCAGTCAGAGATCCGGGCGGCAAAAAACAAGGGCGAATTCTAGTTAGAAGAAATCTGAGAAAAGGTGGTGAGAGGATGTGGTAGCAGACCTAAAATTGTGGGACAGTGCACAGTGTTTAATAATACAATAGTTAAGAATAATAATAATTGCTAAGAGAAAAGAAGTTTATCTTCGGAAACATTTTATCATTTAAATTTAATTTGGTCACAAATATTTTTGACGGTTGGTTTAAGGGATCTTTAAAATAATAATATATAATTAAATTAGAAAACTATATTTTGATTGAATATTGATGTGGAAATATTTATTCGATTTCTTATTTTAAAACCAAGTTAAATCACTGTTCGTTGCGTTAAAAGCAAAAACTAATAGACTAGAGAGATATTTCTCAGAGAGATGAGGACTGTGAAAACATAGAACTCTTATAAATATGTATATTTTTAATCTATTTATGCACCCCCACAATCGTCACCAGAGCAGAGTTCAACCCCCCAACCTACTTAAAATCTAAATCCCAACCATATAAAACCCATCGGTCTTTACCACAACCACCCTCACAACGGTTTGTCGTTTAATGAAGTGTCATCGCCTGTAAAATGAGTCTGTAAATCGCATTAAAACCAACTACACGGGCTAAGGGTAAACCTGTCAACCACGGTACAGTGGTAACATCAGTGGTTGTCCATTGCCCCAAGTCTCTTAGAAGTGGGAGGCCTACTTATAAAGAGATGTAGTCAAAATATAACACGAACAACTTTCCCACACAATTTCTGCTTTTGTGGTTCCAAAACTTTTTAGATCGAAATCTTGAAATTCAGACTTTAATGAAGCGTCGTTTTTAAATAAATGCACATAATATTTATTAATATTTATTATTTTTTCTAAAATTTCATATTCAAGAAGTCCGAAAAAAAATGAAATGAATGTTTAATAATCCAATATCAAACTGCAACGGTCCCAAAGTTAACTCCCTTATAAAATTTTAAAATTTGTCATTCAATGTAAAGATAATCATTTTAACTAAAATTAGAATTGGGTTTTCGTTGCGATTCCTAGTTATTTTTCCCCGCCATGTTCCTTTTTTTATTTAATCTGTAAGTCTGAGAGTACGTTTGATTCAATCAAGTTGGTCACGTGCCCATCGCATTTACGCACGTTTAGTCGAAAACATTTTTTTAT
The DNA here is from genome assembly GCF_030179895.1 of Drosophila kikkawai. Lineage (NCBI taxonomy): Eukaryota > Metazoa > Arthropoda > Insecta > Diptera > Drosophilidae > Drosophila > Drosophila kikkawai. Next base: position 1,937,041 of record NC_091732.1, on the reverse strand, counting down.
AACTTATAAAAATAAGAGCTGGAAACAACACAAGAGCAAAATTTGCAAATTCTTTTCTTCCCAATATTTTAATTCGTTCGTGCGTGCACATATCGAGCAAAATACCAATTCGGGTAGACACCGTTTTTCGCTTTATTATTCTTTTTAGCGAAATAGAATTGAAAAGAAACATTACACACGGAATTGATTAATTCAAATGAATATATCCTTCTCCACGTTTCATATGGGTACGGGTATTAAAAATTAAAAATTAAAAAATAGAGCTGGTACCCAACCTGTTATTATCAAAACAAGGTTCATAAAATTTGTTATATAAAATGTTATTTAAAAATGTGTTGTCGCAAATTAGCTGGTGTTCTATGAAAACCAACATTTATACAGTTTTCTTGAAGAAGAAATGATTTGCGATGTACACTGTGACATTTCACGGAACCATCAGCTAAGAAAAAATTGAAACTGTTGATTAAGTTAAGTTAATTATTTAAGTTAAGTTAATTTGTTATGTTAAGTTAATTTGTTAAATAAAAAAATTTAATAAAAAAAAACCGGAAAACGACGCAAATAAATGTAGAATTCGTGGAAGAAGAGCTGTGCCAAATTTCAAACGATTGTTTCAGTAGATTTTGAATTATCATTTTTTTAAATTAAGCGTCTTAGGAGGGCGCTTTATACCTATAACTTCGACTCAATATTCTTATTATATTTTTAATTTACAAAAATTAATCAATTACATCCAAATTTATATGCCCTTAAATACCGCATGGGTAAAATGATCATATAAAAATGTATATTCTAAATTAAAAAGCAAAATTATATCTGAGTTACGGTTTATCATGATTTGTGGAAAGAGATAGAGATAAAGTGATCTGTTGTATATACATATGTATTAATATAGTACACCAGGCAGGGTACACCACATATGATGAATTCAAATTTTGATTTTATCCAAACGTGAATCTATGAACTAATGAAATTGAAGGACCATCTGTACCTTTTTTTAAATGAATATCCTCTGTTGCGGGCACTGGGCAGTTTCTTATATGCGAAGTAATGTCGTTGGGTGTACTCAACGGCTCCGGGATGACTGTTGTTGATCGTGATCCGGCCGTAGTATAGGCTAAGCTTGAGGGCGAAGTAATGGCTGTTTCGTTGCCACTGGCTAGTGAGCTGGGAAACCAAGATCCTGCTGAAGAATAGTGTCTTGCAGGCCAGCTCTGTTGGTGTTGTGGTTGATGATGCACCTGCACTTGGTTATGATGATGAAAGTGGCTGCTTGGCGCTTGATCCATGGCTGAAGATGAAGGTGGAGCAATGACTGCAGGATCCAAAGATGATCCAGTTGCCTGCTGCTGGGTGTTTAACAGGCGCAACTTCTCATAGATGGACTCCTGTTCACTTCCCTCACCCGAATTACTGGCTCTGCCGCTTTCCGATGAATTTAAGGGCGTTGAAGTCTGTATCAGATCCGTGACATTGCTGATATTACTATTTACTTTTGTGCTTTGCCCGGAGCTACTGTTGTTTGTGGAGTTACTTGATCCAGAGCTTTGTTGCTCTTTTTGTGCTGCTAAATTCCGAAGGACGCGGTTTATTGATGAAACCTATTTATATATATACAGAAAAGATTTGTATACCCTTGCAGGGTATTATAATTTTAGTCAGAAGTATGAAACGCAGTGAAAGAGTCATTTCCGACCCTATAAAGTATTTATATTCTTGGTCAGCTAAAACAGCCGTTTCGTCTTGCCATATTCAGACGAGCATGAATATATTTTCTGTCTACTCCCACTAGTGTATAAGTCGGAACGGTCCGGTTCATATAGCTGTCATAGGAACAATCAGGAATCTGTTAGAAAAAAACTTTACTGTTTTTCATCATACAAAGGAATTGAAAACTATTTACACAACGAGCTACTACTACTTACTAGTCGTTCCATTGACTAGAATTGAGTTTATTAAGCAATGCCCCAAATAAAGAGCTATCTTTTCTTTTTATTACATTTACATATTACATTACTTTGTTTGTTTTTTCAGCATATACATATATTTATATTGCAAGCTGCAAGGGTATACAAACTGCGACGTGACGAAGTTACCTTCTTTTCTTGTCCAATTTAAGATGAAATACAAAAACTTTCTGTTTTACTGTAATATTTTATTATATATCCTTTAGCGTTGGATATTAACAATTTATTATTTTAAAGATATGATTTGCCTGCGCTTGACATTGCTTTTCAAACAAAAATTCAAAAGAAAATATAAAGAGACCAAAAGAAATGTATAAATGAACGAGAGAGTGAGAAAGGAAGAACAACAGGAGCAAAAGTGCAGTTGAGTGGAAAAATTAGGCAGAAAGAATGTCCTTACCCGGGGGTTCAAACTCATTTTAGGAAATAAAAAATGAGCTCCGTCCTTCGTCGTATATACAGAATTTCAATAACGATTTTACACGTCGAACCACTATTAAAACCTAAATATTCAGAACGACAACAAGTAGCAATTTCAGGAACTATTTGACTTAAACGACAACTATTGAATGCCTAAACATTTCCGTTAAAACCTGCTTCCTTTGCCTTCTCTTCTCACCCCAAAGAAAATGTAAGTACGAGAATTTTTAGGGCTCGAAACGTGATTTAGCAAAGCCGTTTCCCCCTAACACTGACGCGTGAATTTCAACGCTCAACGCTTAACGGTTTGTGGTGGCGGCCCTTGGCGGGGCCGTATTTATTTAATATTGTATTTTTTCCATACAATTTTTGCAAGCACTGATTTCCCTTTTCTGTCGCTTAATGTGCATAAAAGATTTTCCCTTCCATTTGAATGAGCACATTTTCCACACAACTGTCAATGAGAGAAAAAAAAATTATAAGGCAAGCGGCCGCTAGGCAGGACAACGGTCGGCGGCCATCGGCTGGAGAATAGGCTGTCACAATTCATTTGGCTTGCTCCTTTTTTTTTTTTTTTTTGCATATTTTATGTATAGTATAGAATAATATACACATACATATATAAATAAAACGGTAAAAAGCAAATGACGCTTTTATATTATATATATATATATATTATTTATTATATTTATTTATTTTTTGTTCAGCATGTACATGTACATTTATAATATATAATATAAAATATAAAAAATGTATATATATATATATATATATATATATATATATATACATGCTGAACAAAAAATAAGTAATTACATATTCCAATAATTAACCTATTCACAGCTTTTCATTTTTCTCTACATCTACTGATCGTTCCAAGAACTCGTCCAATTTCCATAAAAATCAAATGCTCATAACACAGAGTAGATGTAAATATTTAGAAAAACAAACCCGAAATTCTTAATCAATAAACAAGAAAGTAAGCTAACTTTGCCAGCCAAAGTTTGTATACCCTTGCAGATTAAAATTAAAATATATCATAACTAAGCCAACAATGCATTAATTTCGATTCGGAAAGCAGTTTTGTGTTAGTTTTTCTTAATTTAAAAAAACTGCATACCAAATTTAAAATTTTAAGAAATCGAATTTTTGGCCATTTTTGCTCATTTTAATGATAACCCTATCAAATTTTGCAAAAATGGCCAAAAAAAATGGATTTCTTCCTGACATATCTAGAAAGATTCGCATGTTAATGCTGATCAAGAATATATATGGTTTATGGGGTCGAAAATGATTCCTTGACTTAGAAAAATATTATTTTGTATTATAAAATCTGATTTTTATACCCTTGCAGGGTATTATAATTTCAGTCAGAAGTTTGCAACGCAGTGAAGGAGACATTTCCGACCCTATAAAAAATATATATTCTTGATCAGCATCAACAGCCGAGTCGATCTAGCCATGTCCGTCTGTCCGTCTATCCGTCTGTCCGCCTATCCGTCTGTCCGTCTATCCGTCTGTCCGTCTGTCTGTCTGTCTGTCTGTCTGTCTGTCCGTCTGTCTGTTTCTACGCAAACTAGTCCCTCAGTTTTAAAGCTATCTGAATGAAACTTTGCATATAGTCTTCTATATGCTCTCACTGCTATGTATGTCGGAACGGGCCGGATCGGACGACTATATCATATAGCTACCATACAAATGTTCGATATATTTGTAGAAAAAAAATTATAACTTTGCTGTTTTTCAACATTTTTGCACCATTTTTTAGATATGGCCATTTTATATTATTTCAGAATTTTGGTAAAAAATTTTATGAAAATCGGACGACAATATGATATAGCTGCCATAGGAACGGTCGAGAAATAAATAGGAAAAAAAATTATAGTTTCGTTGTTTTTCAACGTATGTTTATCTACTCTGAGATATAAGCTTTTTTTATTATTCTAGAATTATGGTATAAATTTCATAAAAATCGGACAACTATATCATATAGCTGCCATATAAATCGATCGGTAGATGTAGAGAAAATGTAAAACTGGGAATGTAAAACTGTAACTGTCGAACTGTAAACATAATAAGTATAGGTAACATGTAATGAAACTCTGTTTTGTGAGTGTTTTCAGCATTTAAATCTATAATATAAACATCGAAACCAATCTGCAAGGGTATACAAACTTCGGCGTGCCGAAGTTAGCTTCCTTTCTTGTTTATATTAAAAAACTTCTTGATTTTTTTAAAATTAAAAATATCATAACTCGGCCAAAAGAGCATTAATTTTAAATCGGAAAACTGTTCTGTGCAAGATTTTCTACAGTTAATAAATCTGCATACTTCATTTAAAAATTTTGAAAGTTCAATTTTTTATCAAAATCAAAAATTTTAAAAAATTATAAAATTTTGCAAAAATGGCCAAAAAATCGATCTTTGCCTGACATATCTAGAAAGATTCCCCTGTTGATGCTGATCAAGAATATATATACTTTATAGGGTCGGAAACGTCTCCTTCACCGCGTTGCAAACTTCTGAATGAAATTATAATACCCTGCAAGGGTATACAAATGGCCATGCTTAAAGTATACGAAAATATGTTGGAATGTTTATGTTATATATTTTTCAAATGATATACTATTATTCAGAAAACTATTTGCTAAGTATTATACAGATAGCTTCAAAACTGTATTGCGTAGAAACGGACAGATGGACGGACCGACAGACAGGGCTAGATCAAGCTACTGTTGATGCTCAAGGATATATGTACATATACTCCTTATGGGGCTGGATATGAATTCGTTGCTTTGCAAACTTCTGAATCAATTTATAATACCTTGTAATGGTTGAATAATTTCCAAATTTAAACTATGTACTTAATTTTCCGCTAATATAGTGCAAAATATTTAGGCCTTTAAATTCTAGTAGTAATTATAAACTAGTTAGTAAAGTTATAATTAATTTGTTATATACTGCTATATAAACATGATAATCTATCTGTAACATTTTATGCAGCTTACACTCATAAAAATATTTTTCAAGGTTTAAGAAAAATCGCCCTAAAACTAAGAAAATGTTTGTAATTATTCAAATTAAATTATTTAAATAAAATGTCCATAAACTTGGGGCAAGGCACCATCAAATCAAGGCAATTTACCTATTTTCCTTAGCTAAACGGTGCCTTTTCTGATTTGCCCCGTTCGGTTTTATTCTTAATATACGCGCTAATTGCCCTTGTTTTGAATCCGAATTCACGCTTAAATTGGGGGACAAATGCCGACGCGTGCACATATGATTCCTAGCTTGTTGTAACATCCTTGGCATGGAAGGACGGGGGTCCGCCAACTCTTAGTAAGAGCAAGTCTCCTCTGCAACACCAAGAGTGTTAGCAATAATGATAATATTGTTTTTATAATTATTTAATTAATAATATTAAATTGTTAATAAACAGTTATTGTTTATTAACAATTATTACAACAAAAAGAATATTATTATTGCTCATTTACAAATGCTGTAAAAACAAAAAAAAAACATACAATTTCCCTCACTTACGAAAAAATGCACCCTAATTTTAGAAAGTTTTTCCTCGAAACAAGACATTTTTTTACATTCAAGAAAAATTGTCCTTTATTTAAGTAAGAGTCTCTTCTGATTATAGTAAAATTATAAGTAAACACATGTACATGTGTAGTTTTAACATAGACGCAGACCTATTATCATAATTATTTTTAAGGATATTTCCATTTTTCAGGGGGATCCATGTCAAATTGATTTATGTTTTGTACCCTTGTTGAAGTTAGCTTCTTTCAAAAACGAGAACAACGGGTAAATATTTGCTGATATATTACTAATGTAAACTAAGTATTATTTAAAGTGTGTTTACAATATTTTACACATACACAGAAAATATAGGGTTAAGCTACTTTATATTTAGTAACAACATCAGATCATACTCACACTTGGTATATTATCATTCGTACAAACGTTCTCCTGCAGCAATCTATCACGAATTTCCCAAGCAAAAATACTCGGACATTCGCGTTTATATTGGGAAATTTTACTAACAACTTCGGCGGTGGCCACTCGTGGCTTTGACCCGCCAATAGCCCGTGGTCGTATGCTTCCGGTTTCATAGTATCTATAACAAAACGGAAATAATTTAAGCCAGAAATGCAAACCAAACACTATACATATATATATATATATATATATATATGTACGTTTTGGCATTATAAAACTAAACAATTAGTTATCATCAAGTTTTATGATCCTACCTGCCTAGAATTTTGCTCACACATCCATTTGAGACTTGCAGAATACGCGAAATATCACATGGCCTTGCTCCTGAATGGGCCAATTCCACGATTTTTTGTCGCGTTGAATCTGGCAGTGGCCGGCCGCCAACAAAGACGCCGCCCAGCTGATTAACTCCACTGTGACCTACAGAAGAAATACACAAGATATTTAAACAATGAGTAAAATAGAAGCGTGAACAATTTAATTTATTGATTTATAAGTAGCTCCAAATATTATTATTGCTACAAAAACCATCTCCTGAGCGACCTACTGTGTACATAATGGCAATAAGGCATATCATTTGATTTGTCACGTTTTTAAAGAAATCCAAATACAATACTTTTATCGACCTAAGCCCCTCAAGCATATAGTAATGCGTTTAGAGTAAAGTGAGGAAAAAACTCAATAAGGGAAACTATTTTGTGTAGTTTTTCGAATACATTGGAAGGCAATGTAAGTAAGTTTTGGCTTGTATGATGTAAGCAAAATATTTTTTAGAAACTTGAAGTTTTATTATATTTTTAATGGTTTTATAAGATATTTAATTTTTAAAACTTTTAAAAAATTGATTAAAAACTATTTTTTATTTAATATTTTATTATGTATATTATAATCGTATTTTATACATCTTTAAGTTTGTAACAGAAAATATTGGCAGAAAAACCTACTAATACTGAATTATTAAAATATTAAATATTAAAATAAATAATTTATTTCCAGTAAATTAATGATATAATCTATTTTATACATAAAAATAATATTAATTTATTTTAACCGACAAAATCATTAAGTATTGTCCAATGAAATCATAATATTGGTAACATAAATGGTGAGCAAATGTTTATTTTAATTACCATTAAATAAATGCATACTATAAGTTGTTTGTTATGCCTTTTAATGAACATATATTTTTTACACTGTATTATTCTAACATACGAAGGAAGAGCACAAAAAGAACGCCTGAAAAGGGCTAAAAAGAGGAAGGAGGATACTTGGAGCTCTATTCTGAGTATGAGAGAAAAGAGAATGTTGTTAAGGGTTTCAAACGATTTTCCAAGTATCGAAGGAGACTTATTGAAATAAAATCCCAAAATCTGCGTATCAATTTACTGCTTTTATTGGTGAAGAAATCAGCGAAGCATCGTCAAATGTATCTGCCTTTTGACAAGGGGCTAATCCCTCCGAGTCTAGTGACTTTTTTCAGAAAGGAATGCGTACGAGAGAATAGATAACTGATAAAGACAGCAAGGGACAACAATGTTTGGTATTTTTATCTGAAATACAGTTGTTATGTTATTTCGGAGTATTTTAATTACCTTTGATAAGAATTTTGTAAAAATATACAAGCGACTCAAATGGTTTAAATAGTGTTCAGTTGATATATACATACATAGATAAGTACATTTATAATTGGATCATAATTCACCCTCAATACCAATTAAATGGATTAGATAGCTGAAATTTAGCAATGCTTGAAAATAAATATTCAAATGACTTCAATAAGAATATTACGAATATATCGCTTATTAATTAAATTATATGAAGTTCAAATAAAAGTCTAGCAATTCAATTTTAAATTTCATCAGTTTGTAGTTTAATTGCAGTTATCACTGGGAACGGCCGTCCACATAGTGTAATTTGTTTAATCTAAATTTAAAATCGCGTCTAACGACATCTTAATACGACGATCTGTTCAAAAGATCATCAATAAACAAGAATTGGTCGATGTTTTAAGATGCTGGGACCTTTTATGGAATAGCTTTGTTTTTTTTGATTTTGACCTGAAATGTAAAAACCCTTAAAGGGGTCAATTCTGACCCGTCATTAACAAGCCGAGACTCTACTCTAAGAAAGGATTATTTTTTATTATTTTAGAATTTTGGATGAAGGTCTATGAAAATCGACTGTTTCAGAGAAGATCAAAATATATTGAAATACCTATAATTTCCTTGTCTGCTAAATTATATAGTCGTCCAATCAGACCGGTTCCGACCTATATATGTTCAAGTAAAAATAGTTAGAAAACTATCTCAAAAGATTTATTCGGATAGCTTAAAAACTGAGGACTTGTTTGCTTAAAAACTGACAAACGGACATGGCTAGATGCTGATCAAGAATAAATATACTTTACAAGGTTGAACATGACTCCTTTACTACGTTGCTGACTTCTGACTGAAATTATAATACCCTTTAATTCTTCTCTCTCTATTATTATTACGTTACTACAAATGATTTGTTCAGATGACTTTTAGCAGAAGGTGTTGTCACTATTATCTCTCATCGATAGAGGTGTTTTCATTTTTAATTGCACATATTTTCCATAGATCTCCACGAACTACGCAAAAATAGATTGAATTAACTAAAACCATTTTCAAACTTTTGTAACAAGAAAAAAAATCCATAAACATATATACAGGGATTAATAATGTAATTGCCACACAAATCACTTTGGCAAATGGAAAACAAAAGTTTTTTTTGCTGTAAAGTAACTGCTGGACCCTCCTAAGGGTCTCAATCGTTTTTGCGGGGCCTGCCCTGCACTGCAAGGGATCAGGAACTATATAGGGGTGGGACTCCTCTAGGTACAAAGAACCAACACATCTCTTGGCCGTCGCTAAAGAGGCTCATTTTGGCATTTGTTGAGTGCATTGTGTGTGTTTTGTATTTTGTGTATTTATTCGACTTCATCTCTCAATGCCAATAATTGTTACTATTTGTAACGACATGACACGAAAGCGGTAGGGTCGCCGTCAGTCCGTCGACATACACACACTTCAAGATCATTATTGAAAGGTGGAAAATGATTGTATTGATTTACAACAATAGTGCAGACGCAGACTACTTAACAGCTCGGAGAGTATTTATTGAAAAATGGAACTCCGGGTTTTAAGGGAAACTGGTAGCAGCTACTCGTGATCATCATGGTCTTAAAAGTCGCTTGCCGAAACAAACGATCTGTTTTTCACATTGTGTTAATAATAATTGGCAGCATATGTGCGCGATTTTGAGTACTACTAAACCATTCTTATTCCCCCTACCGATCATCTATTGAGCTGTATATTGTGTCAAGACATGTTGGGCTAAGTATATTCACACCATTGAAGAATTGGCATAAAGGAATTTGGTTTTTCATTAAGAATTGTTGCTGAGATGTCTCAATTTGCTGTTTTTTCGGTCTGTCCTTATTTAGGGAAATTTACCCGAATTACTATCTCCACATTTTTAATAGACATAGTTAAAAGTATTTTCAACCTCGGGTTCTCTCTGAAAAGAATATTCTACTTTAAATTGATTATGTTTTTCGCAAATGATAATTTAAATATTTGTATTTTTCCCTTGAATCATTGTTTAGCCGGTACTAAGATAAGATAAATCCCCTTTAAACATTTTTCCAGCGGATTTGCTATATATTCAGACCAAAGAAATTAAAGTACTGGAATGAAAAGCGATCACACTGACATGTATTTCCAGGTTTTTTGTAAACAAGCTACATATTTATAATGAAATTAAGATGTACTCGAAGGTATTGGATGAGGAATTTTATTCATTAATCTATTCGCTGATGTGATGCCGAAGGAAAATAACCGGAGGGTATTTTCGTATTTAAAATGTCTTTTTGAACTAAATATTATATAATAGACCTTATCATTACGACATTTATTATCATAATCTTTTCCAGCATTTATCTTATGTTAGTATCCGAGAAAAAAAGCCTTCAGAAAGATCTTTCTCCCTTCGCTGAAATTTTTTTATGGAGTTTTGCGATACGAGAATATTATACCCTTGCAGGGTATTATAATTTCAGTCAAAAGTTTGTAACGCAGTGAAGGAGACCTTTCCGACCCTATAAAGTATATATATTCTTGATCAGCATCAACAGCCGAGTCGATCTAGCCATGTCCGTCTGTCCGTCTGTCTGTCTGTCTGTCTGTCTGTCTGTCTGTCTGTCTGTTTCTACGCAAACTAGTTCCTCAGTTTTGAAGCTATCTGAATGAAACTTTGCATATAGTCTTCTATATACTCTCGGATCGGACGACTATATCATATAGCTGCCATACAAATGTTCGATACATTTTTAGAAAAAAAATTATAACTTGGCTGTTTTTCAAAATTTTCGCATTATTTTTGGGATATGGCCATTTTATATTATTTCAGAATTTTGGTAAACATTTTATGAAAATCGGACGACTATATCTTATAGCTGCCATATAAACGATCGGTAAATGTAGAGAAAATGTAAAGCTGGGAATGTAAAACTGTAACTGTCAAACTGTAAACATAATAAGTATAGGTAAAATGTAATGAAACTCTGTTTTGTGTGAGTTTTCAACATTTAAATGTATAATATAAATATCAAACCAATCTGCAAGGGTATAAAAACTTCGGTGTGCCGAAGTTAGCTTCCTTTCTTGTTTTATCTTATCTTAGTACTTGACTTTAATGAAAACATATATTTTCTTTTAATAGTTAAAGAACGTAAAGGAAGCTATGAAATAACAGTAGGACAGAATTCCTTACAAAATCTATTTAGGCAGAAACACATTCCTCAACAATATTCCTGTCAGATCCTGAAAATGATTAATTTGTGGAAGTGGATATGGAGATAAGATGTATGGGGAAACGTACATTCATCATCTGTTAAATGGTAGTAAGTTGTGGCAAAGTACGATGACGTGGAATGGGGCTGTGGCGCTGTTACGGTCGCTTCAACTGATTCCATAGTCGTTGATGTCTTCCCAGGAATACCGCCCAGTCCGCTGATGCCATTAGCGGCATCCAAACAGGGTAGATTTCTCATTGCAATCATATTGTCTATATAGAGAAAAAAGAGAGAGCAAAAGAGCGTAGGCGGAAAATATATATGGTATCAACAGGTCAACTATTTGTAAAATACCTAAGACTTAAGTACGTCTGGAATAAAGTAAATCTTTTTTTCGGTATATGTGAACCAGCAAAGTTTGACTAACAATTTGAATATTGCATTGAGAAAAACAGATAGAGCTTTTTGCACACTGTGATTACTGATCGTTCGCCAAATCTGTCCCCCTTAAAAATCGAAACAAGAATAACCCGAATTTTTATTTATTTATATTAAATACCTAATACTAGTTTGGATAATCACATATGTGTACATATTTTAACAATATAATACTGAGTTCCATAATTATACCCTTGCAGGGTATTATAATTTCAGTCAGAAGTTTGCAACGCAGTGAAGGAGACATTTCCGGCCCTATAAAGTATATATATTCTTGATCAGCATCAATAGCCGAGTCGATCTAGCCATGTCCGTCTGTCCGTCTGTCCGTCTGTCCGTCTGTCCGTCCGTCTGTCCGTTTCTACGCAAACTAGTCCCTCAGTTTTAAAGCTATCTGAATGAAACTTTGCATATAGTCTTCTATATACTCTCACTGCTATATATGTCGGAACGGGCCGGATCGGACGACTATAGCATATAGCTGCCATACAAATGTTCGATAAATTTTTGGAAAAAAAATTATAACTTGGCTGTTTTTCAATATTATTCCACCATTTTTGGGATATAGCCTTTTTTTTTATTATTCCAGAATTTTGGTAAAAATTTTATGAAAATCGGACCACTATATCTTATAGCTGCCATAGGAACGATCGGGAAATTAATCGAGCAAAATTATAACTTCGTTGTTTTTCAACGTATTTTAATCTACTTTGACACATGAGCTTCTGGTATTATTTCAAAATTTTGGTATACATTTTATGAAAATCGGACGACTATATCTTATAGCTGCAATAGGAACGATAGGGAAAGTAATAGAAAAAATTATAACTTCGTTGTTTTTTAACATATTTTCATCTACTCTGAGATATGAGCTTTATTTATTATTATAGATATTTGGTATAAATTTCATAAAAATCGGACAACTTTATCTTATAGCTGTCGTAGAAGCGATCGGTAAATGTATAAAATATATAAAGCTGGGAATGTAAAACTGTAACTGTCAAACTGTAAACATAATAAGTATAGGTAAAATGTTATGAAACTCTGTTTAGTGTCTGTTTTCGGCATTAAACCAATCTGCAAGGGTATACAAACTTCGGCGTGCCGAAGTTAGCTTCCTTTCTTGTTTTATAATGAAATAATAATAGTGTAACGATTGAAATTTTCAACGTTTGATTTAATTTGGCTGCCAGACGCAATAAGGACAAGATTGACGTAGTTAGTGAAATGTTTGCATTTTTTAGCTTGCTTACCTTTGTGCGCCATATCCTCCAAGGTCGGCAGGCGCTCTATTGACCAAGGCGGCACTACAGTTCCTATGGCCGTCGGGGTGGGTTGTAAAGTAAACATAACTAAGTCTGCGCTAAGTCACCAACTAAACTTCGCCTTTTCCAGCCTATTAAAGCGTTGACCAACCGATATGGATATTGGTGTTTCTTGTTTCCCTAGAAAAGGCTTCGCTCCTTCTTCCGGGACCTTTTACTGCTAGATTTCGTACTGCCTGCTGGGAGAACCCTGGGTAGCGAGGCAAACCTTAAATTGAATGCAAAACGCAAATATGTGTGCAGATGGTGTCGACGACGGTATTGACGATCAGAAATCCATTGTTTTGCGAGTAATAAAGAAGTCCCAAGGTATGCAGTCACTTTATCACATGTTCTATTGATTCTTGTTTAACACTTTTTATCATTTTTACAAGTATTATCTGTATGCATTTTTTTCACATATACGTAATTACTTAATATATTTTTTTCCTGCTGCGATATGAAAGAAGTTATGTATGTATATATCTCATGTATTCCAGCGATCGCGGCGATTCACAGGACACAACGACGGCGACGGAGAAACTGTCATTTATTTAGAGTAAGCGAGCAATAAGAATTTTACGGACATAGCCTGCCTGCGCCACGGTGCTGACTAGGCCGACCCTTCGAATGCCATCCATGGGAATCATGGCATTATTATTGTTGTTGTTACAAAGCGGCCTGTGATTGGCTAAGCCTTGGGTACTGGCCAAAGCACCACCATTTGCCACAGGAAAGCGCTCTGGTTGGCTGGCTGTTGGCCACAACAGTTGTCGCACTCGCACTCGCACTTGCCTCCATGTACGTTAAAAATAAAGGTAGAAGAGTACACAGAATATTGCAGTTCTTTTTTTGCATTGAAAGAAAAAAAAGAAATCACTTTGAAACAAATAAAATAAAATAAAGGCCGAAACAGCCACACCAAACTCACATCAGTGTTTATACATTTTATGATTAAGACATAAGGTAAAAGATGGATTTGGGTTTCCTACTTTACGGTCAATAAGTTGCCCTAGTCTTCTTTAAAGCCTTAAATTAATTTTAATTAAAGTGTTTCCGCATAATCAAGAGGCTAGTCACTATCCAATAGAATTGTTTTATTCCGATACGCAATAACGCGATCTTACATTTCCGGTTTCCGTTAACTACCCGCAGCGTTTCCGCTGTGAAACGAGTGCCACTTACACCTACACAGAATGCGTGGGCGTAACGTTGCAAATGTTAAGCGCAAAATGTCGACAAGCCCAAACACGAACGGTTACACCCACATGTGGAGGTCCAGAAGGTTTCGTCCTGCTTTGAGTCCACCCAATCATCTATGCTGCGTCCTGAATGTTCGAAAGGGATGGCATATGAGGGGCGTACGTACGTTTTTTATGCAAAGCAATGCTTTGCAGGAATTCTTCATCAAAAAACCTACAAACACAAGCAGGCGGGCGACAATATATCTAAAGATAATATGCACAAAAATATCAGCCAGTATTTGTATATCGGGCAATATTTCAATTTTCAAAATATAAAATAATGATTTTCGATTGAGGTAACTATAGAACCACAATATTCTTAACAATATTATACAATTTTAATAATAATAAAATAATTAGGGATTACATATGTATAATCTTCGATTTAAAATAGTAATCTATAAATGCGGTAGCTACGAACAAGCATATATTTAAATCATGTAAGTCACATATGTACCTGGATACATATATTATTTGATACAATTCATTTTCTGATCGTTCCAATGGAGCTACAAAGTCGTCCGAGTTTTATTTTATTTTGTCTTGATCTGCTCCATCTGTCCGTCCGTCTGTCCGCTTCTGCTCTATATGTATGAAACTTTGCAGATAGCCTTCTGAACGACTTACTAGTAAATAAGTCGGAAAGAGCCAGATCTTACCATATACCATATTTGAACGCAATTTATCTTTGCTTTGCTTTTTAATTTATTTTCATCTACTTCAAGGTATAGCCATTTTTTAATTTATCAAAATCGACTATACACTCATAAAATTTTTTACTTTAAATCGCCTTAAAAAAGCCACTTTTCGCCCGTAATTAAAGAAAGAAATTGAACGAAGCAAATCAGAAAACCTTGCCCTACATTTATTTATTTATGGTGGCTTTTCTTAATTTTACGGTGCCTACCTTAAATTCAAACACACTTTTTTCGTAATTCTAGAAAATTTTTCTTAGTTTAAGGGCGATTTTTTTTAAAGGCGATTTTCCTAAAATGCAAAAAAATAATTTTATGAGTGTATCGACGGCTATATCAAAAAGCTGCCATATGAACGAAGTTATTTGAAATATGGACATTTTTATTATTCAAAAGTTTCTGTTATAATTTTATGCAAATCGGTTGACTATAGCACAAAACGGCTATCGGAATGATCGGTATGTGTATGTGAAGAACAGTCTAAAACATTAAATCTAAAACTGTAACTGTAAAACTGATATTATTTCTTTTTTTTCAACAAATACGTATAAATCTAGAGATACTGTAATTTTATAAAATTTGTAAAACAATGTTTTAAATTGTATAGAACAAATCGATGTTTTTACATAAGACGTAAGGTTTTAACATCCCCCGCAATTTCTTATTTGATCCAATCCAAAAAAACCAGGGTATAGAAAGATCGGCGGGCCGACTTGCTTACTTAAGTAATCAAACGCAGTAATTGTTATATATATGTTATATTATGTATGTACAAGAACTATTACAAAGTTAATTAATTTAATAAATATATTTCGAAAATAAATCAAATTGAATAATTAAAATAGCATATAGTATTTACAATTTTATTGTGCGTAATCTCAACGATACTTGTATCATATTTAAGAAATATTAATATGCACAGATTACACATCTCTTTTATTAGCAAAAATGTTGTGTGCCAGGATGAAAAGAAGTTCCTTTGCAGGAAATTAAAACAGTGCGTCCTGCAATCATCATATTATGTTCGCACTAGTGCCGAAGCTGCTACAAAGCTGAGGCCGTATCGCAAGCTATCCGCCACGTGCCACGTGCCAAGCGGCTGCCGTTGCGCTGGTGGAAGAGCACTGCAAAATGTTTCGCTACGCCAACAGCTGCATACAGAATAAATAAAGCGAAATCTTCGGATCTATAAGAAGCACTTTTGTAGCCCTTGGACTACAAAATACATTAAACTAGCTTGTACGATACGCTACTGATTACTTATATAGTTTTATATTAACTATATATTTAAACTAATGTTTAATAATAATAATATATATATATTATTATATATATATATATATATATATATATATATATATATTCTTGATCAGCATCAACAGCCAAGTAGATATAGCCATGTCCGTCTGTTCGAAGATAAATTTTTTTTCTTTTAAAAATTTGTCGATCATTTCTGTGGGGCTAAATAATAATAATAATAAATAGTAATGATAATAATAATAAATAATAATAATAAGAATAGTCAAATTTGAAGCTCCTACAATATTCACAGTAAGTTAATTTCTTAAAAATATATACTTTATAACTCGTTTAACGATATATGGATTGGAAAAGGCGGCGGTCTTATCTTCCTTATTTCAAACTTATTTCGTTGCTTGTTTCTCCCTTGAAGAATAAGTATTTTGGCGATATAGCAGGCCAATTGCCAAAGCCATTTCTAACTTCTTCTTTCCCCTAAAATATTTCCATTGCGCTGTGTGAAGTCTTGTGGACTGGCGATAAGAAGAAAGGACGACGCTTTTTTATATATCAGCAGGCACAACAGCCGCAGTAACTGGTGCACCAAGTGTACAGCCTAGCTGAGATGAATGGGTGTAGCCACATCTGGAATTGAGACTTTTCTATATCTTAAATCTTTATAGGGAGGTATTCGTAAGGGGAGTGCAGTTCTGGTGGTGAGGCGTTTAATCCCATGATGTTTAACGCTTAAATGCTTTGATGTTTTCCATAAAAAGTGTAGTTTGCTGAGGTTTAAAATTGTAAATATTAGGCACTTTAGTCATATCAGTTAGTCTTTAGACTAAAGCTTCCATGATAATTAAACCTGCATTAAAATAAGTGGCTTTAGCTAAACTTATTTAGTTTCAGAGTTGAATTATGGCTGCCAAATTTTCTCTCTTGTCTAATATAATACCTACAATGCTTAAATTTATAGGGTTAAGTTTATATAAAGTCATAAAACAAAGAGTTGTAGCAAGTGATTCCAATAGTTCCCGTTAATTCATTAAAAAAAGGTTTTAATTAGTTGATACTTAGCATATTTTTATGATTAAAAACAAGATGAGTATATTGCTAGTAATTCTTTCAGAGCGCAGCATGGTCTCTTTTAATTACGGATGGATGTCACCCTTTTCAAGTATGAAAACCGTGTTACCTCTTTACCTCTTCCCTTACTATTTCCCTTCGTAAAACGACGTTTAGGGTGTTGTCGCTTGCTTTTTATATCCTTTAACGGAGTATTGCAATTTAGTTGGAAGTTTGCCCCGTAATTAAGGTATATGAATTATAATTATGCGATATATAAATTTATTCAACTTCTCAGAAGAGTCTTTGTTACTTTTAAACTAACTATACATTTTAAGTATACATTTTTTAATTTATAAAAATCGTAAAAAAATAAACAAGAAAATAAGAAGAATTTATAACTATAACTTGTATGTGTGTTTCCTTACATTCAGTAAATTTTGGCTGGGTATTTAAAAGTCGGTTAGCTTTTTATCTTGCCAAGTCATCAAAGACAGCAGGAACTCTCCTGCAGACTTACGTAGGTGGTCTTCTCTAAGCTGGTCGATGGCTGGGAGGTGCGTCCACGGTATGGCTCAAAATAATTGAAGCATATCATCAGTGGATGTGGGATGCCTCTCTTTTCAGATGAAGGGCCGCAAGTCCCCCGTGGACACACCACACATCTCTTCTCAGTGTGTCTGCTTCCCCTTTTCCCCAAAAAGGATTTCCCTGTTTTTGTTTATATTTGGTTGGCTAGCAAAATGCTCGGCTGGCTGGACCTGGTCATCGGTGGTCGGTGAGGCAGTCGGTGCGGTGCTTTAATTGTTTAATGGCTCGTTATTTAAATTCCCTTGAGGGGCGTAAGGTGGCAACTGTGACAACTGTTTCTCAAGTGCGATAATTGTTACGTTTTATTATGGATTAGCCGGATTCCGCCTGTAAATTATACTGAGTTATTATTCTTATTGCCATATTGGAGAAAAATTAAGTTTAAGTTCTGTAGTAGAGAATTCTTACCAAACTTACTTACCCCTTGTACAAGTCGGGGATGCAATGAGCTTAAAAATGTACTCATATATTTCTATTTATATTGATACTGATATTTATCAGAATAATTTTTGTTCAATATTTTATGTTTGTGTATATATGTATATATTTTGTATATGTATAGATTCTGTCAAATTTGATCAATTGAAAACCCCTTTTTAATATACATAACTACAATTAAAAAAAAATATTTTTGCGAACTATTTTTTGGCCGCGGTCGACCTTTCTGGGGAAATGTCCATATCTATACTTTCCGCCATCCCTACGTGGCAGGACAAATGCAAACTTATTATATTATATTACCGTTTTTTCCAGTGTTGTTTATGTAATATTTTCCCTAACGATTTCGAAACAAAATCATTATTGGGCTAAGGGCTAAGGTCAATGAGCGGCACTTGCCACCACTTTTATTTGGCAAAATTTGATTCTAATCCGCAGATAATATTTTCAAGAATTTTTCATTTCGCTCCGTTGGGTTTAATGCGATTTAATCGCATGGGTTCTATATAATAAATGGTATTTGCATTCCGATTAAAAAAATAATAAAAACAAAAACAAAACAAGGAAGCTATTCTTCGGAAAGCTGAAGTTTGTTAATCCTTGCAGTTCGCTACTGGAATACTTGCAATCGAAAAAATCTCGCAGTAGAGATTCATAGCACTTTCCGTGAAACGGTAAACTTTAAAATTTAAACATTATGTTAACTGTCTTCAATAGAAAAACAAAAATGGAAGCTAACTTAGGTATGCCGAAGTTTTTATACCCTTGCAGTTTTCAATTGAATCATAATCAATCGATCCAAAGCAGAAAGGAGATATATAAAAAAACTATATTTTGATAAAATTAAAAATATATATATTTGTAAATCCTATAAAAAACAATATTTCAGATTGAAATATTTAATATAATTATACCCTTGCAGGGTATTATAATTTCAGTTTGCAATTTATATAATTATAAATATTCTTGATCAGCACCAACAGCCGAGACGATCTAGCCATGTCCGTCTGACCGTTTCTACGCAAACTAATCCCTCAATTGTTAAGCTATTTGAATGAAACTTTGCATATAGTCTTCTATGTACATATATACTCTCACTGCTATTTATGCCGGATCGGACGACTATATCTTATAGCTGCCATAGGTCGGGAAATTAATAGAAAAAATTATAACTTTGTTGTTTTTCAACGTATTTTCATCTGAGATATGAGCTTTTGGTATTATTTCAGAATTTTGGTATACATTTTATGAAAATTGAACAACTATATCATACAGCTGCCATTGGAGCGATCGGTAAATGTAACTGTAACTGTCAAACTGTAATCATAATAAGTATAGGTAAAATGTAATGAAACGATGTTTTGTGTGTGTTTTCAGCATTTTATTTATGCTATGTATAAATATACAACTTTAATATATTTTCTTTTTTTTATAATCATTTAACCAGAATGGCTCCAATTGCAATTAAAAATATATATGCGGAACAAAAACAAAGTAATATCAACTTTTAATTATATTTACCAATACATATATTTACAGTTTTAAATACATAGGCTTCGGTCCGATCTTTGGTAACAACATATGAAATAATACAAATTGGCCATGACTCAAAGCAGATGAAAATATCTTGACAGACAGCAAGTTTTCATTCATTTATTTCAAAACTGGGGGACTAGTTTTCGTAAAACAAAGACAGACGAAAAGTAGTTGTTTTGCCTTGATTTTAGGTTATTTATGTTATTAAGGTTCCGACTTCTACTAATTTTAATATACAGAGACATATTTTATAGAGAAATCTAAAAATCTTGACTCCCGAGATTGTGATTGAAACTGGGCCATCACAGGCCGTCGGAAACTCTCAGTTCTTTTTTATTTCCTTGCAATTCTTTGATCTTCCCTTTTGTTTTTCACAGCGTGCAACAACAAAAAAAGTCAGCATGGGCAAACTGAACTTTAAAAACTCTTCGATCTTTCGGATCTTAAAAGCGATCAACCCCCGGAAGCCAAGAAAGCAGGGAGGAAAGCAAGCTATGTCAGCTATCGATTCTCGTGTGAAAACATGCAATTATGGTTTTATTCTTACTTATTTGTTATGACTTCTGCATTTATTTTGGTTTTCGTTTTGTTTTCCTGCACACACATTGAGAGTGTGTGAAGTTATGTCAAAGGAGTTGATATATATATATTTATATTTAAGTCCAGAAGGCTCATTTCGCTAAGTGTAGTAATCATAATCGTAATTTTTTTTCAAATTGTCTAACTGTATTTTTTTTCATAATAGCGGCTAAAGTTTGCTTAATGAATTAAAAACAATATAATAACACAATTTGTAAGAAATTTTGTATTGCTAAATATTTAGCGGTAGCGTGCGACTTTTGACTACAGAGTAAAAATGCTATACCAGAAATATAATAAAGTTTTATACGTTGAAATAAAATCGATTGACAGAAATTTAATTTAACAAGAAAGGAAGCTAACTTCGGCACGCCGAAGTTTGTATACCCTTGCAGATTGGTTTTCATATTTATATTATAAATTATAATGGCAGTTACAGTTTTACATTCCCAGCTCTACATTTTCTCTAGATTTACCGATCGTTCCTATGGCAGCTTTAAGATATAGTCGTCCGATTTTCATAAAATTTAAACCGAAATTCTAAAATAATAATGAAATGGACATATCTAAAAAATTGTGCAAAAATGTTGAAAAACAGCTAATTTATAATTTTAATTTTAAGTCCAAAAGGCTCATTTCGCTAAGTGTAGTAATCGTAATCGTCATTTTTATACCCTTACAGGGTATTATAATTTCAGTCAGAAGTTTGCAACGCAGTGAAGGAGACGTTTCCGACCCTATAAAGTATATATATTCTTGATCAGCATCAACAGCCGAGTCGATCTAGCCATGTCCGTCTGTCTGTCTGTCCGTCTGTCCGTCTGTCCGTCTGTCCGTCTGTCTGTCTGTCTGTCTGTCTGTCTGTCTGTCTGTCTGTCTGTCTGTCTGTTTCTACGCAAACTAGTCCCTCAGTTTTAAAGCTATCTGAATGAAACTTTGCATATAGTCTTCTATATGCTCTCACTGCTATATATGTCGGAACGGGCCGGATCGGACGACTATATCATATAGCTGCCATACAAATGTTCGATATATTTTTCGAAAAAAAATATAACTTTGCTGTTTTTCAATATTTTTGCACCATATTTTAGGCCATTATATATTATTTCTGAATTTTGGTAAAAATTTTATGAAAATCTGGCGACTACTAGATATAGCTGCCATAGGAACGATCGGGAAATTAATAGGAAAAAAATTATAGCTTCGTTGTTTTTCAACGTATGTTTATCTACTCTGAGATATAAGCTTTTTTTATTATTCTAGAATTTTGGTATAAATTTTATATAAATCGGACAATTATATCATATAGCTGCCATAGAAGCGATCGGTAAATGTATAAAATATGTAAAGCTGGGAATGTAAAACTGTAACTGTCAAACTGTAAACATAATAAGTATAGGTAAAATGTAATGAAACACTGTTTTGTGAGTCTTTTCAGCATTTTAATCTATAATATAAACCTCAAAACCAATCTGCAAGGGTATACAAACTTCGGCGTGCCGAAGTTAGCTTCCTTTCTTGTTTTTAATCGTGTACTTTTAGTAGCTAGATTTGGCTATATAGCTGAGGTTTTTAGCTATATAGCTGAGATTTTTAGCTATATAGCTGGGATGGTTTAGCTATATAGCTAAGTTTGCATCTCCACCTAGATTTTAGCACGAAAAAGGTCGGTAATACTGTATTCCCGTTTTGATTAAGCTATTTCAAGCAGTTTCAAGCAGTACTTGATTTTTTCATTGGATACGGCAACCTTGTTTCCCAGTTTGAAAATAAAAAAACGGAATTTTAGCCGAGATTTTTGAACATTGACAAAAAATAAATCTTAGAAGAATTAAAGCCACAAAATGTGATATAAAAATCCCAAAAAAGAACAACAATGAAACAACAGAAACCAAAAAAGCGTTTGCTTGTTATCGCCGTCGATAACGTGTTATCGAAAATCGGCTTGCCAGATTTTGCCAGGAACTGCTTGCACTGCTTGAAAGAGCTTAGTCAAAACGGGAATACCTCTTTACCGATCGAAAAAATATTCCATATTCGATGTTTCGATAGTCGTGACTAATGTCGCACAGTAGCGCGTTTTCTCATTTTCCGCTTCAAAAATCATAACAAATCATAAACAAAACAAGATAACTAAATAATTTAAACGCCATTTGATAGATAACACAGGTACACAGCCAAAAATTTCCACGAACCATTTCAAGTTTTCCATGATATTTGGGTGCTTCTGAGTAAAAGTCCCATACAAAATTATTTTCCATCACCTACAGGTTCCGCGGTATACCTAAGAATACAAAAAACCGATGTTTGCCGACATTTTGAATTACGTGGCCTATATAATTGGACTTACCTTTATTATTTTCGGTAGGACCTACTCTCAAATATGTATCTTTTTATATATAATATAAATTTAGATTTTTTACTCGCATTCTATAGGTTGCCTTGACTTATTTGAATTTTGACAGAAAATAGTAGTAGATAATCAAACCAAAAAAGGGGTTTTATTCGTTTAATAAATCCAATAAAATGTCCTCATGAAAACGCTTTAAACCGAAATTAAAGAATACAATGAACAATAGATTCAATGAATATTTAAAATTAGTTCCATATAAGATTTAATTCTCAGAATTGTATTTTCATCACAGAAATGTTGAAAATTTTGGGAGTTTCAACTTTGGCGTCGAATTCCAAAGACATGGGCAATGGTCCACGATTGGGACTATTTTTTAGTAGTGCCGTGATGTATTGAGAGTACGTCCTACCGAAAATAATAAAGGTAAGTCCAATTATATAGGCCACGTAATTCAAAATGTCGGCAAACATCGGTTTTTTGTATTCTTAGGTATACCGCGGAACCTGTAGGTGATGGAATATAATTTTGTATGGGACTTTTACTCAGGAGCACCCAAATATCATGGAAAACTTGAAATGGTTCGTGTTGTCCTTGTCATTTAATTCATTTAAATTTAGTGCGGATAAATTCTGACGCAATCTGTGCCTTTTCCTGTTGTACAATAGCCAAAATAGTTGGTAAATGCTCCATTTCAAATTTGCAACTGCCAATTCGACAGTCTTTGTTTACATTTTCATGAGCCACAGCTGATCGATCAGCTGTTCGGATGCCAGATGCGCTTTGACGGTGTGTGGGAACACGAGTTTCGCATCTGCGAAAAATCCCAAACGTTCCTCACAGATGCGCTGTGTGGGAAGACCGTATTATGTAGTTTTTGTGTAATTATACCTGAAAGTCGACTAATTTACCTATGTTTTGTTGTATGACGAATACACGGAAAACAATTTTTTGGTTATAGATTCGGAACCCTTGGGAAATTCTTTGTCGATTTTGAGATGATGAATTTTCCTATTTTCGCAACGTCTTTTGTTCGAGAGGCGCTACTGTGCGACGCACAGAAAAATCAAAAAAGTCATGTTCGCAAAAACGATTTTAACCATACTTATTCGACAGGAAATTTAACAAGGATTCAGAATCTGCAATAAAATCAATTTTAAGATTTTTTTGTAGAAGTTATGAGCATTTAAAGTTGAACTTTGTTTCGTTTTTTGCATCATACAAAAAAAAATGTGTAAATTGGTCGACTTTCAGGTAATATTACAAAAAAAACCATAAAACCAATGGTCATGGTTTTTACTTTAAATGATAGATACATTCATAAACTATTAAAGAACCTAAAAAAAACGACACTTTGATTTGGGCTTCTACAGGTAAATCGCTACCTGCCAGGTGTCCATTTTTTCACCTTTTTCTGCCTAAAGTAGTCTATATCTTCTGACGCCAATGAAAGCCACTGACTACACTATGTCTACAAGTTACGTGGATCTTTCCTGGACCAGAATTAACTTTCATCGGCTGCGTCGAGCTGCGTCTGCGGAAATGCAACGCAAAAAACCAAAACAACTCAGGGTAAAATA
Organism: Drosophila kikkawai; assembly: GCF_030179895.1. Lineage (NCBI taxonomy): Eukaryota > Metazoa > Arthropoda > Insecta > Diptera > Drosophilidae > Drosophila > Drosophila kikkawai. The sequence continues at coordinate 1,912,771 of NC_091732.1, read as the reverse complement.
TACCAAAAAACCGACACAATTTCATATATTTCAAGAAATATACTAACTGTAGCGCGTGGCGGTTACACTTCGAATTAAAAAAAAAAATTTTTTTTCAGTTTTCAAATTATTTTTATTTGAGCAAATACATAAAAATAAACATAAAAAATTAAATAAAAATTTTTGTTTAAAAATAGTTTTCATTGAAAAAAAATTATTTTTTCACTTTGATACCCTTTAAAAAGACGTATTTGTGGGCGTGGTACTTTATGCAGTACATATATATATTTTACAACAATTACCTGTCCAATGCCGTTTAAATTATTCGATTACCTTATTTGGTTCAAAAGATATGATTTTTGCAACGCTAAATGAGAAAAGGCGCTACTGTGCGTCGACCCGATCGATGGCATGCGTCTAACTGTGAAAATTGTGAAAATTTTTGAACAATAAAAAAGGGCAATAATTTGTGCGGCCAAAAAAGATAATAAAATAATTTAAACGCTATTTGACATATTTATTGGAAAATGTGCCACGCCCACTCATTCCTTTTTTGTAGGGCACCAAAGTGAAAAAATATGTTTTTTTCAATGAAAACTATTTTTTAAAAAATTTTATATTTAAGTTTTTATCTTCATATTTATGTATTTGCTCAAATAAAAAAATTTGAAAACTGAAAAAAATGTAATACTATAAAATATTTACAGTTAGTATATTTTTGGTTCTTATAAATTGTGTCGGTATTTTGGTATATTTAACCCAGTTTTGGTTTATGCCGTTGCGTTTTCGCAGACGCAGCTCGACGCAGCAGATGAAAGTTGATTTTGGCCCAGAATAGATCCACAAAGGTCGTAGATAGAGTGTGTATAGTGGCTCAGCCCATCCAAAAAAAATATAGACTACTTAAGACAGAAACAAGAAAGGAAGGCAACTTCGGCACGCAGATTGTAATTGGATCATCAATTTCAGTCAGAAGTTTGCAACGCAGTGAAGGAGGCACTTCCGACCCTATAAAGAATATATATTCTTGATCAGCATCAACAGCCGAGTCGATCTAGCCATGTCCGTCTGTCCACCTGTCCGTTTCTACGCAAACTAGTCCCTCAGTTTTAAAGCTATCTGAATGAAACTTTGCATATAGTCTTCTATATACTCTCACTGCTATATATGTCGGAACGGGCCGGATCGGACGACTATATCATATAGCTCCCATACAAATGTTCGATAAATTTTTAGAAAAAAAATTATAACTTTGCTGTTTTTCAATATTTTTGCATAATTTTTGATATTATTTTAGAATTTTGGTAAAAATTTTATGAAAATCGGACGACTATATCTTATAGCTGCCATAGGAACGATCGGCAAATGAATAGGAAAAAAATTATAACTTCGTTGTTTTTCAACATATTCTTATCTACTTTTAGATATAAGCTTTTTTTATTATTTCAGAATTTTGGTAAAAATTTTATGAAAATCGGACAACTATATCATATAGCTGCCATATAAACGATCGGTAAATGTAGAGAAAATGTAAAGCTGGGAATGTAAAACTGTAACTGTCAAAATGTAAACATAATAAGTATAGGTAAAATGTAATGAAACTCTGTTTTGTGTGTGTTTTCAGCATTTAAATCTATAATATAAACATCAAAACCAATCTGCAAGGGTATACAAACTTCGGCGTGCCGAAGTTAGCTTCCTTTCTTGTTTTTTCTATTAATTTGACCAGAGTGGATCGACTTCTAACGATCCAATTGCGAACTGCAAGGGTATACAAACGTACGTATACGTACTAAAGATTTCAAAGTAATAATCATGTATAAACACCAGTGGCTTTCATTAATGACCTAACAACTTTTCTAAAGTCTACGTTTTCCAATGCTACAAGTTTAAAACAAATAAATTAGTGCGCTAGTCACAATAAATATATATTTTTTTAAATACAAACTTAACTATAAATATTTCCTAATGTAACAATTTTAACAATTTGAACGATTTTCATATTATTATTTTATATAATCCTAACGCAATTTTTATTTATGTCAGTAACTTTTTTTAACATTTTAACATATAAACAAGTATTATTTTAAGTTTAGGTGAACCATATTACCTGACTCAGTAGTGGGTATTATAAATAAAACGAGATCGCGTCTGCGCTTTGGAAGCTAATGCCTGTCTGGCTGGCTGCCTTTGGTACTTGGACTTGCTTCTGATGCCTAGAGCACCAGTAATAGACAAAAGCTCGTGGAGTTTGCTTCGTTTTCGCAAAAGAACAAAAAATTCGGTGCTGCGCTCGGAACTGTGTTGTCTGTAGCCTAGTTGTATGTAAAAATATATACCTATTGTATTCAATTCATCGATCAAGGATATATAATAAACAAATGAAAAATACAGTTAACTGTGATTTCGTTCGATCGCTGATTTTGTTGGATCGGCTTATAGTTGATATCCTTTCTATTGGTATAATAGTATATTGAGTTATGTACTGGGAAGTCCAGTAAACTCTCATAGCTATTTTTAAATAAGATTCCTCATTCTCATATGAATATATGTACATGAACCAAGAACGAATGGATTTATGAGCACATAACATTTACAATTCAGAGTACAGAAAAAATAAAAAAAAGTGAAGTGAAATTAAATAAAACAATTAATATTTTTTATAAGGGATGCTGATGATTTCCAGTTAGAATTAAGCGTTTTTATTGCTTCTTGGAACAGCCTTTTTAGTGATTGAAATGCATCGATAATAAGAGGATAAAGAAACAAAAAATTAAGATAAATTAATTAACAATAATACAGTGCGTTGCTTTGCAGATTAAATAAACATATATGGGATCTTTACAGAAGAAGTTGTGTAACATGTTGTCGTTTCAAAGACATAAAAATAGACTGAACAAACCATCAAGAAAGGTGTAAAAAATGAAAACGGAATAGTGCTTGTCCTAAATGAAGAATAATTTCGAAATTTGTATCCAGCGAAGTAAAATATACATTGCCAATTGGAATATGTGAAGTTTATATTATTTATTGAAACATTTTTAATGTTAAATTAGTTTAAGTGAAACTTACAATTCTGATTCAACTTCATTATTTTTGGTATCAATTTAAATCAGCGCGATCTGTGTACTTAATGTATGTACATATATACGGATATATTTATAAATAAAATTATAGATGTGAGTAGTATTTTCGGTATTTTCTGTATGTACAACACATAGCCGGTGCGCGGTGACTGCGAACTAAAAATAAACCTGCAATATATACGAAAATATCTTCGTTTATTCAGTAAAAATGTATTTTCCATTAACAACATTCATTTATGCTAAAAATGAGTAGGAGGGAAAATCAGCGATCGAATTTCCATTTTCTTTCCCTGGTGGGTTCGTGTGCAACACTCGTAACTTCTGGTTTTAAAATGATGTTAGCAGTTTTGCTATATGTTAGTGTAAATCTAAGCAATTTTTCACTTTTTACTAATGTTAAAAATGATTTAGCTTGAATTAAATTTAGTTTCATTCACAAATAAGAGTCAAATAAACTAGAAAGAAATAACTATTTTCACCTAATGCAATTTAAGTGAAAAAATATTGATCGAGTTAAAATGATTATTCATTTCTCCGTTGTTTAATTGAATATGTAGTATTATATTATATAACTTGAGTAAACTTTCTATTACTAAATATAAATATAAAATAAAAATCTATATATATTTTATTCTATTTCTATACCCTGTTTGCTAATCATAGTAATTTATTGTAGACCAAAGTAGAGCCATAACCGTTGAAGACGAAGCTTCAGGATATACCCTCAGCATGGGGGTGGCTGAAGATTTCGCTCCCAGCTTTGTTAAGAAGCCACAACTGCATCAGGAGAATGATGGCAATCGATTAATATTTGAATGTCAGCTATTGTCATCGCCGAAACCAGATATTGAATGGTTTCGAAGCGATAATAAACTCGAACAGGATGGCCGAACCAAATTTAAAATACAACCCGTCGACGATAATAAATATACCGTAGTATTAGAGCTCGATGATGTTGTTGAAACCGATGCCGGTCTTTATAAAGTGAAAGCGAAGAATAAGTCTGGTGAAGTTTCAGCTTCGATTAATTTAAATTTCACACGTGAGTATGAGTATTCTTAAAAATATCATATTTTTACTTAACTTACAAAGCAAAATTAGGGAAATAATTTTAAGAGCAAAACAATGCATAATAAAAATAAAAAAGAAAGGAAGATAACTTCGGCCCAACCCTTGGATCATAATAATAATAATAGAATTTCAAAAACATTTTTTTAAAATCGTATAAAATTAAATTAAAACATAAATTTTAAAATAAAACAAAATACTCATGTCTTAGAGTAGATGAAAATATATTCAAACAAGAAAGGAAGCTAACTTCGGTACGCCGAAGTTTGTATACCCTTGCAGATTGCAATTGGATCATTAAGAATCGAGCCATTCTGGTTAAATAATTAAAAAGAAAATATATAAAATTTTTATACTTATACATAGCATAAATAAAATGCTAAAAACACACACAAAACAGAGTTTCATTACATTTTACCTATGCTATTGTGTTTACAGTTTGAGTTACAGTTTTACATTCCAAGCTTTACATTTTCTCTACATTTACCAATCGCTTGAATGATATAGTTGTCCGATTTTCAAAAAATTTATACCAAAATTCTGAAATAATAACATAAGCTTATATCTCAGAGTAGATGAAAATACGTTGAAAAACAACGAAGGAATAATTGTTTTCCTATCAATTTCCCGATCGTTCCTATGTCAGCTATATGATATATTCGTCTGATTTTCATAAAATTATAACCGAAATACTGAAATAATATAAAATGGCCATATCTCAAAAATGATGCAAAAATGTTGAAAAACAGCAACAGTTATACATTTTTTTCTAAAAATGTATCGAACATTTGTTGGCGGCTATATGATATAGTCGTCCGATCCGGCCCGTTCCGACATATATAGCAGTGAGAGTATATAGAAAGTATGCAAAGTTTCATTCAGATAGCTTTCAAACTGAGGGACTAGTTTGCGTAGAAACGAACAGACGGACGGACAGACGGACATGGCTAGCTCGATTCGGCTGTTGATGCTGATCAAGAATATACTTTATATATATATATATACTTTATAAGTTCAGAAAGGTCTCCTTCACTGCGTTGAAAACTTCTGACTGAAATTATAATACCCTGCAAGGGTATAAAAACCTGTTATAAGCGGCTATTTATATACTCTTGCAGGGTATTATATTTTAGTCAGAAGTTTCTAGCCCAGTGAAGTCGTGATAAGTAGATCTAGCCATGTCCGTCTGTCTCGGTTTCAAAGCTATGTGATAGTAGTAGTTGCAGATAGTATTCTGATTACTTTCATTAATATATATGGGAACGATTAGAAAATGTTTAGAAAGAATATTTATTATAACTTCGCTGTTACTCTATATATTTTCAATTACTTTAAGAGGTAGCTATTTTGTATTATATAAGATCTTTGGTTTTAATTTTACGAAAATCGGACGACTATATCACATAGCTTCCATAGGAATAATAGAAAAATTAAAACATACAAATTAGGTGTTTGCTGTTCTTCAACATTGTAATGAGATAAGGCAATTTTGTATTTTAGAATTTCGGCTTTAAACTAAACAATTTTCTAAGTTTCCATGAATTTAAGGTTAATTTTTATATTTTTCGTCGTTAGGTCGTTTTTTATACCCTTGCAGGGTATTATAATTTCAGTCAGAAGTTTGCAACGCAGTGAAGGAGACGTTTCCGACCCTATAAAGTATATATATTATTGATCAGCATCACCAGCCGAGTCGATCTAGCCATGTCCGTCTGTCCGTCCGTCTGTCCGTCTGTCCGTCCGTCTGTCCGTTTCTACGCAAACTAGTCCCTCAGTTTTAAAGCTATCTGAATGAAACTTTACATATAGTCTTCTATATACTCTCACTGCTATATATGTCGGAACGGGCCGGATCGGACGACTATATCATATAGCTGTCATACAAATGTTCGATAAATTTTTAGAAAAAAAATTATAACTTGGATGTTTTTTAACATTTTTGCACAATTTTTAAGACATGGCCATTATATATTACTTTTGAATTTTGGTAAAAATTTTATGAAAATCGGACCACTATATCTTATAGCTGCCATAGGAACGATAGGGAAGGTAATAGAAAAAATTATAACTTCGTTCTTTTTCAACGTATTTTCATCTACTTTGAGACATGAGCTTCTGGTATTATTTCAAAATTTTGGTATAAATTTAATGAAAATCGGACGACTATATCTTATAGCTGCCATAGGAACGATAGGGAAAGCGATAGAAAAAATTATAACTTCGTTGTTTTTCAACGTATTTTCATCTACTTTGAGACATGAGCTTTTAGTATTATTTCAGAATTTTGGTAACAATATTATGAAAATCGGAGAACTATATAATATAGCTGCCATATAAGTGATCCGTAGATGTAGAGAAAATGTAAAGCTGGGAATGTATAACTGTAACTGTCAAACTGTAAACATATTAAGTATAGGTAAAATGTTATGAAACTCCGTTTAGTGTCTGTTTTCGGCATTATAATTTATAATATAAATATGAAAACCAATCTGCAAGGGTATACAAACTTCGGCGTGCCGAAGTTAGCTTCCTTTCTTGTTTCTAATTTTCTTTATTTAGTTTTTTTTTTTATTAATTTAAGGGCACATTGTTCTTCGTTTGATCGTCAATTTTTCGTAAAACCAGGGCGATTTCGCCCTAAAATTTGTGTGTAGCTACCCTAAGAAGGATCAGTAGATGTAGGTAAAAGTGGTGAGGCCGCCCTGGCCGCCTCCAATAAGAGCTGAGCTCTAAGACCGGACGTCACTCGAGGGGCCACACATAGGCCAATATGGCCCATAGCTATCCGGGGAAATGTAAATCTAAAACTGGAAATGAAATATTTTTTATGAGCGGGCAACACTCCTGCCTCCCGCCCAACCAACCGATGACGCAGCCGTACGGCACGATCGCGAACTAGATAGACGAGATTGAAAGAAAATATATGAAAGTAGGAGGAAACTGTTGAATTTTTTAAATATTCTGTAAGTAAGTAATCAGAACACAAAACCCCAAAGGGTACATGTACTTCATGGAGCTATTGAGATGTAATAAGATAGCAACATGCTTTAATGTTATTGAGATCCGAGATTAAACCGCCATGAGCTGTCCTTATACTGCAGGCATAGTTAACGTCGTCAGTGCACATACATATGTAAGTACTCTAGAGTTCGTTAAAACCAGCAGAAAGTCATTGATAATCAATGTATCGCCAGATGTGACACCGAGGAAACAGCATTTTTAAATAGAACCTTTTGAGTCCAGTCACTCAAATAACTCAAAATCCATTTTGGAAGATCAACAGGAAACTCTCCAGAATGAGTAACCGAGTCAAAATCTTAACTGAAATCTGAAATCATAGTAGTAGTAGGTAAATGTAATAAACGGTTTTATTTCATAATTTTATTTTAGCAAATATATTTAAAATTAATATTAAATTAAATATTTCCAACCTGAAATATTAAAAATGATGTTGAAATTTTATCAAAACTTAATAATTGCTATGTATACATATCCTGTTAGTTTTTCTATTCATTTGACCAGAATGTCATGAATATCTTAATAATATAATTGCAAACTGCAGGGTATACAATCTTTGGCGTGCTTAACTAGGTTGTGTTTCTTAAAATGTTACCCACATCGATTTAAGTATACCGGGTATCTCAAACTCAATATAATTTTATTTTAATAAATTAAGTCAAAGCAAACCGAGTTGCCCTCAATATTACCTTTTAAACTAAACTACGCTTTAGTAGTAGAGTAGTAGTAGTTTTAGGAAAACCAAAATGTGATAGAACACATGTTTAATACTAAAAATAGGTTTGTTGGTTGTACGGGAACAATTTTGAAATAATAAAAAGAAATAGCAGGATAATTATAAAATATTCAGGTCCAAGCAATGGAACAAATTTAAAATTTAGCTTTTTATTTTTCAACTTAATGCTTTTGAGATTTTTATAATTTATTAATCTGTGTGTATAAACTTTTATATTTATACCCTATTAGCTGCTGACGAACCTAAAGAAAAGTAAGCCACGATAAAGTGATTAATCTTAATAAGCGATTCAAGCTTTTGATTTAAATATGTATCTATTAATATTAGTTGCATTTGAAAACATAACAAACGCTTAAGCATGGACCAACTGCTATAATTTAAATAATTGCTTATTATATTTTATCTTTTTCTATACCTACAAATCATATACTAAAATTGGGGGTTTTCAAATCAAAAGTAGAGGGCAAGTTTTCACTTCTTGAAAACGATGGGTAAGTAAGAAAAGATTTCAAGGTGTATATATGTATATATTCGGTGTTTCATGTATTAGTGTCATATGTGCTACCAATGACTAAGAAACATATTTTTGAAATTTGTAGAAATTTTAGTCTAAAAAGTTAAAAAAAATTTTTCTAATAAAATAATATAGATACATATATGTATCATGTGGTATCATACTATATCATGAATCTCATCATCATTATCCCGATTTTTGCAAATATATTTATATAATAAAATTATTACAATATATATTTTACAATTTGCCTTAAATATGTATGTTTTATATATTTTGTATAATAACAATTTAATAATTTAAATAACAAATATTTAACTAAATTCACAAGCATCTCGCAAATCAATTATCACCAAACAAGTTTCATTCGTCTAAAATTTTGTGTAGTCTAACAATTTATTATAGCCTAACAAATGAATATTTTGTTATGTTTTGTCGCATTCAATCATGTCAACTAATATATATAAATCATTGAAAATAAATCAATAAATGATCCCATATATGGTTCCACAGACAAATCGACGGTTTCGCGCCGACATTCGCGAAAAAGCCCGCGATACGACAGGAAGAAGATGGCAAAAAACTCTTATTTGAGTGCCGTGTTAATGCTGATCCAAAGCCAAGTATCATTTGGTATCATAATGGAACTCCTGTTAAGGAATCAGGGAGACATAAGGTTAATATGATAATAAATGGATTTTTTGAACACAATGATTTATTAATCATTCTTTTCAGCTAACTATTGATAAAGACGTCCATTCATATTTCGCAACACTTGAGATTGTAAATGTCACTGTTGAGGATGCTGGCAAATACAAAGTGAATGCAAAGAATGAATTGGGAGAAAGCAATGCCACAATAAGCCTTAATTTCGATAGTAAGTTTTAAGAGTTACAGTTGCAGTAGATAATGCTGTTTTAATTTAATTTCATTGATTTTACATTATTCAGAAATAACTTTAACAATTAAGATCAAATAACGCTTAAGTTCTTGATAAATTTACGCCCAATATCGCTTTATTTCTATATATTTGTAGTTTTTATTTGAGATTTTCTCGGTAATTCAAATGTAGGGAATCTTGCTGATACCAGTGCAGACGAGGAATTATTTGGCATTATTAAAATTGGCTAAGAAGTCGAATAAACAAGAACAACCATAAGAAATAGACATTTTTGTTAATTAGATTCCAGTAAAGGTAACAATAAGTAGATAACCATATAATACATATATAAATTTAAGGAAGAAATCTTAAAAATGTTATTTGCTTAGGTATAGCTTAATGTATTTAACAATGTGAAAAATGTATGCTTGTCCTGTGTTTTGAAACTGAGCTTATGACTTTTGTCATAATTGAAAAACTGTGTATATATTATGGATACCCTACTTCCATAGGCGACGAGGCTCCAGTTCCCGAAAGTGCTGAAGGCATTAAGCCCACATTTACCGAACGTCCAGTAATACGTCAAAGCGAAGATGGCGGAAATGTTACATTCGAGTGTCGTTGTGTAGGAGATCCCAAGCCAACAGTTATATGGTACGGAAAATAATTAATATTTACTATATGATAAAAATTAAAAAATTCGTATCGAAAAAATGGTAACATGAAAGCCGCCGAATTTTAAATATTTAAATAAAATGTGTAACCAAAAATGGTACTTTGTAAATACGTTTCATATCAATACAAAACCTATTTTCCACCAAAGGTCCCATGGCGAGACTATTCTTAGCGATGACGGCAAACGCTACAAAATGTCATTGACAATGGATCAGAAACTATATCACTTGGCATGCCTTGAGATAAGTAGTGTTGTATCCACCGATCAGGGTGAATATCGCGCGCTAGCGAAGAATAAACATGGCACTGGCGTTGCGACAATTAATCTAAATTTCGAAAGCGGATCGAAGAAGTAAGAAAACAACAATCGAAATTCAAAAATCTCGAATACCAACTTCTTCCAAACTTAATACACAGAATTCCAGATGGCAAGTCGCCACGATTTCCAAAGAAACCGACGATCCGTCAAGAGGAGGATATACTCATCATGGAATGTATATTGGAAGCACATCCCGTACCGGATATTATCTGGTATTGTTCGGATCGAGAAATACCAAATAACCAAAGAACTAAAATGACCCGCAAATCAGTCACAAAAGATTGCTATATTCTTACGTTGGAAATTCAGAATCCCACAAAAGAGGATGGCGGCAACTATCGGTGCAACGCAATAAATATGTATGGAGAAAGTAATGCTAACATAGCGCTTAACTTTCAAGGTATTAATCATTATATTTCCAACTTACTGCAACCTACGAACAATATACAAAAACATAGAATTACAAGAGCGCAAAGAAAGTGTTAAGAATGTTGTTAGCAAGTCCCATTTAAAATATAGTTATATATTTCCTATACAAAGCGTTAGTTGTGACGGCAAAAATAGTGTCCAAACGACAGAATGCATGTGCATTTATTCCATTGATAAAAATACAAATATTCACTGCACACGGCATTTTCCTGTCATTACTATGCCCATTACCATGTCCCACAACTTAAAAAAAAGATCTTAAATCTATAATCATCCCTTCATTCGTTTCTCTAAGGCAATTAACTCAATTTGCTTAACAATTATATAATATAAATATACCAACTAAATATTGCATATCGAGCACTTTTTTAAATTCTCCTAAGCATAACGCTCATCATATAGTATTGTGTTTTGCTTCATTATCGATAATGACGTCTGTACCTAATGATATCTTGATAACAAACACAGGTGCTAGCGACGCCAACGGTTTTGCACCATCATTTATCGAAAAGCCGAGGATAATTCCAAATGAATCTGGCACACTGATTACAATGAAGTGCAAGTGCAAGGCCAAGCCAGAGCCAACTGTCACCTGGTTTAGGGGTCAAACTATGGTAGAGAAGAGTAAAAAGATAAAAATAAATACGACTGTCATTGCGGAGGACACATACGAACTGACATTGGAAATAAAGGTAAGGAAAAAATATTTGGTAATATATTTTTAGTAGGTTATTATTATTAATAATTATTGTTATTATTAATAATAATCTTATTGTAATTTGTATATGTGTTATTGTTATTATTATTATTAATTATTAATTATTCTTATTTATATATTTTTTTAAAGGATCCTGGAGCAACAGATGGAGGCACTTACAGATGCAATGTTAAAAATGAGTATGGAGAATCAAATGCCAATCTCAACCTAAACATTGAAGCCGAACCAGAGCCCGAAGGTGAGGGCCCAACGTTCGTAGAAAAACCACGAATTGTATCAGAAGATAATGGGAAATTGGTGATCATGGAGTGTAAGGTGAAAGCAGATCCCAAGCCAGACATCATTTGGTTCCGCAACGGTGAAGTGATCAAGGAAAGTAACAAACTGAAAATGTCAATGGAACAGCGCGGTGATCAATACTACATTAAATTGGAGCTACTGGATCCACAACTGGAGGACTCTGGCTTATATAAATGCAACATTAAGAATACTTTGGGCGAGTTGAATGCGAATCTAACACTGAACATAGAAAGTAAGTACGGAAAAAGATTTCAGAATTTGTGTAGCTCCTTTTCTTCTCGATTAATTGTTTTTAAGTTCTTCTTAGATTGAATAATTAATATATTTTACTATTTTTTAAAAGTCGTTCCCGTTATCAAAGACAAGCCAAAGATTATAAAAATCATTAAGAAAAGAACTGTCGTCATCGAGTGCACAGTGGCATCCAAATTCGAACCGAAATGTACATGGTACAAAGAAACTAATACGGTTCAGGAGAGCCAGAGACACATATATCTAGTAGAACAGACCAAGGATGGTGAGTTTCAGGTTAAACTTGAAATTAACGATGTCCAGGACAGTGACAAAGGTGCCTATAAATTGGTGGCTAGCAATGAGAAGGGCGAAGCTGTCTCTCAAATCGTTAATCTCGTCGATCTTCCCGAGGAGGAACGCAAGCCTGAAAAGCCGACAATATCCAGAAAACTCGTTGACCAAAAGGTCATCGAATCAAAGGCTTTTGAGCTATTAATTAGCCTAACAAAGTCCGATCGAAAGTGTAAAATTGAATGGTACAAAGGTAGCACCTTAATTCGCGAATCCAAGGATATAACTACCACTTTTGATGGTACGACGGCTCGTTTGACATTTAGTACTGCCAAATCGGAGCATACTTCCAATTATAAAGTCATTGTAAGCAATGAAATAGGCAAGGATGAATCGACCTGTAAAATAACGGTTGAGAAAGGTGGCAAAAAGAAGGAGGAAGAAGAGCAGCAGAAGGAAAAAAACAAGCAAAAAGATGAAATGGAAAAGCGGCTTCAGGTAATTGTAGTACTTCAAAATTGTAAATTACATCAATTTTATATATGTAAATATTAATATATTATTATTTTTATAATATTTTTGAATTAAACAATTTTTTTTATGTTAATAATATTATGTACACTCTTAAATTCTTACATATATCTAATTATTCTTACAATCTTAATCTTGTTTACACCCATAAATAACCAATACACTATACACACAAATAATGTATAAATAAATAAAGGATAAAGAAAAAGAAGTCACTAAAGTGGAAGAAAAACCAAAGAATGAAGTTCCAAAAGAAGAACAGAAGGAAGAAATACAAAAGGCAGAAGTAGAAACCAAACCAGAGCAAGAAAATAAGACTGGAATAAAGCCGAGCACAAAAGAGTTGGAAGATGAGTCCAAAACTCCTCGAAAGGCAGAAGAACCTAAAACCGAAGAAAAGAAGCCAGAAGTGAAGCAACAAAAACTAGAAACCAGAAAGTCTGAAGAACCTAAAACCGAAGAAAAGAAGCCGGAGGTGAAGCAAAAGAAACCAGCAGATATGGTTAAAGACAAGGAAAAAAAAAAACCGGAGGAACACCAAAAAACCGACAAAGTGAACGGCGAAAATGAAAAGAAGTTAGAAAACAAGCCTGACTCACACATAATTGAAGAGCCGAAAGCAAATAAAGTAATCAAAGATGAACAGAATATTGCAGAAAAGGAAGAAAAGACTTCCGTAAAAGTACAAGATACCCCGAAGACTTCAGTAGAAGAGCCTGATTCTAAAAAAACAGGTGTAAAGAATGAAGAAAAACTAAAGAAAGCACAACCAATGGAAACAATTTCAGCCAATACAAATGATAGTATCGAAGAACCTGAAAAGGTAAAATTTTTAAGGTCTCTTAAATTGCTGCTACGTTGAATTAGCCCTTTTTAAAGACATTTTCCACCAACAAGCTTACTAAAATCACCAAAAAGCATGTTTCTTGTATACATATTGAATATAAAAATAATATTCTTTTTAAAATGCATTTTAAATATTAAATTACTTCTTTATTCAATTCATAGCAACAAAATGTGGAGCAAAAAGTTCAAAAGAAAGTTGAACGAAAGGTAAGATAAGACTTAATTTGTATTTTTATATATTAACTAGCAGACCCGACCCGCTTTGCTGGGCCCGAACTAATTATAGTTGACCCGGCAAACACTGTTTTGTCATGTATATTATTTGTAGTAAACAATACGGAAAGAATGAGCATATTACAGAGTTGTCAGTAAATAAAATATTAAACCTTCAACAGTAATCTTAATATATAAAAATCTCCTGTCACTATGTTTGTTCGCTATAGACTCTTAAACCGCTTCCTCAGCTTGTTCAATAAAATTATACTGGCATCGAGTCGTTACGCGCTCTTCACAATTGCCCATAAAATAAATTTGAAGAAATTTCGGATTATCATCAGGCATTGACATCAATAATCCAATTTTGTGGTACACCTGGCCTTGTATTTTGAATGTAGTTTCAAAATTACGTCCATCGGATGCAAGATCACAAATTTTAGTGGCCCCAAATGACGTCATTTGGAAGCAAGAATTAAATTTGCGTATTTTACGCAAAAATAATATAATAATAATAGTCATTTGAATTTCTAGCAAGAAGGGATAATAAAGGTTCTGGCGGAGCAGGTAGAGAGCACGGCTTTTCCTGCTGCGCAGCACATACCGGCAGTTTCATTCCGAAATTTTAACGCCTGACAATATTGACATACTTTGTCCTTTCCACCGATAGCAATTTTTGAATGCGCAGAGTAGTTAATATCTGGTGCATATTCAAAAGCAAGACGAACGAATGATGTACGAACTAATGAGCGACTGTTCCGCTGCCTTTGTCGTTCTTGTGCTCGTACTATATCTATGTTTCTATCTCGAGCCGCTCTATTTCTTGTATTGACTTGTTCTGGCAACTGATGAGCTCTTTCGAAACGTCTGCGTCGTGCCACTCTGCTGCTTACGTTGTTGAGATTCGATCTTTTCGGTGGCATTTTGCTGAAAATAATATCTTACCTTCTTAATGTATTTCAAATGAGAATTTAGAGACTCACCACTTATAAACGCAAAACAATAATTATGAATGACAAATGACAATAATAGAAAAGGCAATCTGACGAAATGCGATTTATTGAAATAATTTCTTAAAAAATATGTAATACGTGAAGAACCACTCGACCAATTTTGAGCAAATTCATCAACAAAATAGCCCGAGCAAAGCATAAAGATTTGGTTAAATAAGCACACTAAATTTCATGAGAATCGGTAAAGCCGTTTCGGAGGAGTGCATAAAAAAATAAGATTCCTCCTTGTCCTGCCGAAACTGCCATGATGTAAAAGATCTTAGCTATCCTATCTCTCAAGTTGAACCGAACTGCATAAGCACACTAAATTTCATGAGAATCGGTGAAGCCGTTTCGGAGGAGTGCATAAAAAAATAAGATTCATCCTTGTCCTGCCGAAACTGCCATGATTTAAAAGATCTTACCTATCCTATCTCTCAAGTTGAACCAAACTGCATATTGCCTGCAAATTTGATAGAAATCTGTTAAGCGGTTTAGGAGTCCATAGCGAACAAACATAGTGACAGGAGATTTTTATATATTAAGATATATGTATACATATATATTATATATATATATATATATATATGTGTAATATAATAATATTTTTATAATATATATTATATATTTGTATATAAAGCCATTTCCAAAATTGTGCACGGGACAATGCATACGCATTTAAAGTAAAACACGCTACAAAAACTCAATTTGTTCATGATAAATGGATATTTATATTGCATTTTATTAGCTGTTTCATTGGGACACAGCTTAATTTTGGGTAATTTCTAAGATAATTACAAGTACCGGACAATTAAAACGGAAGTGGGTTTTGAGGTCGACCAAATGAATCGCAAATTTCTGTGAATATAGTGACAATATTTTAATGCATTAATTGTACTATGTTTTATTATCAAAACAAAACATGCAATGATAAAAAAAAGAGTTTTGGTCATAATATGATGATCATCAGATTCTAAATTCAAGATTCCTATATCCTTGCAGGGTATTATAATTTTAGTCAGAAGTTTGCATGAAGGAGTCATGTCCGACCCTATAAAGTATATATAGATTCGTGACCAGCATCAACAGCCGAGTCAATCTAGCCATGTCCGGCTGTTCGTCTGCCTCTCCCTTTCTACGCTAAATTCGCCACTGTTTTAAAGCTATCTGAAAAAGACTTTACAGATAGTTTACTCAATGTTTTCACTACTATATATGTCGTAACGGTTTGAATCGGACGACCGATCGGAAAATTAAAAAAAAAAATTAACTTAATTTTGAGCCATGAAATACAAAACGTCCAACCTTAAGAAAATCAAGAAACTAACCTAACTTCCACACACCGAAGTTTGAATTGCAGTATGATATACTCGTCCGATTTTCATGAAATTAAAACCGAAATTCAAAGAACCTGAAAATACCAGTGAAGCTCTATTTATTTTCGAAAAATTATCCGATCGTTTTTATGGCAGTTATAAGATATAGTCGTCCGATCCGGCCCGCGAGAATAGGCAGAGAACTATCTGCAAAGTTTCATTCAGAAAGCTCCAAAACTAAGGGGCTGTCTAAAATTATAATTATCGCAATGGTATGAAAATAAACAAAAAAACTCAGTGAACTAATATAATTATAATATTTTATGTTAAATGTTTTCTGTTTTGTTCAGGCAAGTATTGTATCTGTTAAAGAAGAGATCTCCTCGTCCGAGGTACGTCGTCAGTCGATAATCCAATCACAGGAGGAAATTTCTGTAGAAGATACAAAAATATCATCATCATCACGGAGGTCATCCCTAGCGGCAAGTTTAAAATTTATTTGTGTGTCATTTTTTGTTTTCAATTTGTTTTCAACGTCAAAAGGTTGAGGAATCTAAAACTGGTTCACGACGCTCATCTATCATTGAAAAGAAATCATTAGATGTAAGTATTTGAACGTATATTATTCTAAAAGTTACCCCAAAGCATGTTCATTATATTGGCTTGATGTCCCATAAGTCCCATAAACATTCCTATAAGAAACATTATTTCCCCGCTGTAGCAGGTCGATAGTAAGCATCTAGAAGCTAATAAGAATCCACAGGCCATAAAGGAAGAAATACCTAAGTTAAAGCCAGCTGAAAAGCGACGAACTTCGAAGGTGAGATGAGACTTTTAGGTGCCTCTATAAATCTGTATGTTTATTCTGCACATATCTCATTCTACTTTCTCTTCTATATCTTTCTATCTATCTATCCAATTGTATATATTGAATTGATTAGATTGAATATTCTATTCAGAAATTTATATATGAATAAGAAAAAATTTAAGATTTAAGTTCTTTAAAAAAATGTCCTTCTCTGTAGCCCACTTAACGCTCTTTATTAACTTTCTATTTTAAGTTTAAGCTTTACTTGTATTAAAACCTTTACATCTACATATTAATATCTTTGTGAAGTGACGTGATTGTTTTATTTTTATGTCATTGCCATTATTTCTAAATACAACAAAAAATAGGTAATTGAAGAGAAGAAACCTGTAGAGGAATTACCGAAACTGCGCAAAACTTCAATTGCTCAACCAAAAGAGGAACCCAAACCAGAAGTGGCAAAGCCAAAGGCGAAAGCCAAACCAAAGCAAAAAGCTAAATATGAAGAACTACCTGAAATCCCAGACTATGAAAGACCCGTACTAGAAAAGTATGAGAAATCAGAATTTACGCCTACAGATTTTGGCCGTGAATTAGAAATACCAAATAAAATGGAGAAACCAATAGTAGATAGTGGGAAAAAGGAGGTAGAGTCGTCTGCTCAGAAGAATGGTATTCCAAAGGTAATCTGTCTTATTTACTATATCATGTGTCTATTTGTTTTATGATGTATTTTTGTGTCATCAACTCTATGAAATGTTTAGAAGACAGAACTTATAGAAAAACCAGCAGACGAACCAAAAACCCTAAAGCTCGGCAAAGGTAAACTGCCTGATGTAGATGATAATCGTGATGGCGCTGTTCTAAAGCCAGTTATAATTGAACCAGAGGTAGGTAATATATATATATATATATATATATATATATATATATATATACATATATGATCCCAACCATTTTGCCTTATAAATTCTTGCTCAAAACTTTCTTTCGCACACCTCCCCCCATACCCTTGTAGACGCATGAGCCTAAGAATAAAAATGACAAATTGACGAAGGTAAGTTAGTTGTTCTAAGTGTTATATACTAAATTCAACTTTTTTCGGCTAGCCGAATTCTAAAATATATTTTGCAACATGATAATTTAGAGAATGTGTCACCTGCAGTATGTAGATATATACTTAGTTGTCTTTTAATAATAAAATAATAAACTGTTCAGGTTGATGATGATAAGCCATCTGTAATAGATATTATAAAACAACGCCGCCGATCCTCAATTAGAAATCTGATGACCAAGGAACCAATTCAAAATGAATCATTCCTTGGTGTTATTTTAAAGCCAGTGATTAAGGATGCTAAAGAGTTAGCGGCGCCACAGCAAGCTAAGCAATTGACAAAGGTAACACACTATTTTCGAGTTCGCCTCTATGACTCTCTCTCTCTCTCTCTCTCTTTCTCTCTCTTTAATCATTTTATTGACTAAACCAACATTTTTACGACTTCGGGAACCCATTCGGGTATTTCTTTCTAAAGATTAAAGTTAAATTTAAGGTATTAAACTCGAAAGCTATATCTTTTTGTCTGTTTCTCTTTTATATCTTTCTCCTTCACCTTATCTAAGTTATATTGTTCTTAGTATTTTTCTGTTCTTCTCTCTGTGCCTTTTTCTGCCTCTACTGTTCTATATATTTTATTTCAAATTATACAAGAATAATATCCCCAATATCCTAATCCCCATCCCCATATCCAATATCATAAGGCAAATGTGTCTGAACAGTTCGCTCCCACCAAGCCCATGAAGGCCCAGGTATCCGAGTTGGTGAAACCTGAACCTTTGGCCACTCTTGGCGACTATGAGCATCCCACTTTAGAGAAATACGAACCAGTCGAAATGGATAAATCGAAAAAAGAGAAGGCCACACCTGCAATTGTCATACCGGAAATAAAGCCACAAGAAGTCCCAACAGAAAAAGTTCAGGTAAGGCGTCCGGACGGTTACGCAATATGTAAAAACTTGTAAAATATCAGTTGATCGCGTTATGGCCTGGTTAAGCTATGTTCTGAGCAAAAATAAACTACATTAAGCTAACTTTAAAAATAAAATTAATTCTAAACAAGAAAGGAAGCTAACTTCGGCACGCCGAAGTTTGTATACCCTTGCAGATATTATTTCATTACATTTTACCTATACTTATTATGTTTACAGTTTGACAGTTACAGTTTTACATTCACACCTTTACATTTTCTCTACATCTACCGATCGCTCCTATGGCAGCTATATGATATAGTTGTCCGATTTTCATAAAATTTATACCAAAATTTTAGAATAATAAAATAAGCTTATATCTTAGAGTAGATGAAAATACGTTGAAAAACAACGAAGTTATAATTTTTTTCCTATTATTTTCCGGATCGTTTCTATGGCAGCTATAAGATATAGTCGTCCGATTTTCATAAAATTTTTACCAAAATTCAGAAATAATATAAAATGGCCATATCTAAAAAATGGTGCAAAAATTTAAAAAAACAGCAAAGTTATAATTTTTTTTCTAAAAATTTATCGAACATTTGTATGGCAGCTATATGATATAGTCGTCCGATCCGGCTCGTTCCGACATATATAGCAGTGAGAGTATATAGAAGACTATATGCAAAGTTTCATTCAGATAGCTTTAAAACTGAGGGACTAGTTTGCGTAGAAACGGACAGACGGACAGACGGACAGACGGACGGACAGACGGACATGGCTAGATCGACTTGGCTGTTGATGCTGATCAAGAATATATATACTTTATAGGGTCGGAAACGTCTCCTTCACTGCGTTGCAAACTTCTGACTGAAATTATAATACCCTGCAAGGGTATAAACACAAGCTATAATAATGTATACATTTAGATATTACTATTGTAGTTCCAGAAGGAATATATACTTATTCAGAAGAGTAGACTTTTTATGTTACTATTCACTACTACAATATTTTCAATTTAGTAAATTTGATGCCGGGTGTGATTGTTTGAACTTCTATATTACTACGTTTTAGTATTTTTTAGAAAACTAAATTTTCGAAAGATTCGCTCCGGAAATATTTATTTAGTTAAAAAACTAAGAGGCGGAAATTACTCATTTACTGCGTTGCTTAACTTAAGACCGGTAAGGGCGGTAAACGGTGAACTGATAATTTACAAACTGCTTATGTGTAATTAGAATATGTACAACTTATTACAAGAAGAGTGAGGGTAAGTTTAAACTATATTTACATATCAAATTAGGTATTTAAACGTAAACTCATATAATATTGCAAATAATAATAATACAATAAATACCACTTTTGTAATTAAATGAGAACATATACATATTATCCTCAGAGCATTATTAAGAGTTATTTATGTACAATTCTTAAATTCGTCGTATATATATATATATATATATATATATATATATATATATATATATAAATATATATATATATATAATTAATATATTAATGTATATATGTATGCGTATATGTATATATAATATAAATTATAAATATTTATACAATTATTGCGTTGTATATATAACTTTTGTCAAAAAGATATATATCGTATATATGTACATTTTTGTGATAAAACTGTCTTTGATGTCTGTCTGTCTGTAGATGTCTCTCTAGCCAAACGGTTCCGTTTCGAAATTGTTCTAATTTTTGATTTTAGATTTGACACACTAAAAACTAACTAGTTAATTATAAATCATTCAAAAATATGGATATTTTGAACATTTGATCTTATAGTTGAATACAATATACAGAACAAATTCTAATGTCGGCATTTAATTTTACAATAACGGTGGGTGCTTTATTATGTAGTCCCCACAACCACCGATGTCTAATGGTTTTTTGTGCACAAATATATTGGTTAAAAAATAAATCAATTTTAAAATTAAATTGTCCTATAAAGATGTTACTGTTAGTAAAAATAAAATCCAGAAAAACTATATATTTAAATATAAACTTTGAATAAAATTTGTTTGTTTGTTGATATACTTAATATTTCATATTTTCTTATCAAAGGAGGAAAAACCAAAAACTCCTAGAATGCAACCTCCAGCACCGGGCGAGCCCCCTAAGATCGAGGTAATAAGGGAGAAGAGACCATCGCTGGCACCTGAGCCTCCAAGTCGTCGTGGTTCTTTAATACCTCCAGCAGATATGGGACGACGACCTTCATTAATTATTAATGACGAGGTAAGGAAGCATTTAACAAAATTACCCTCAAGACAAATTGGATTGGTATTAAGTATTTTGTTCTGGGTATTCCTTTGACGACTAAAATTACTGAATTACTGAAAATTAGTCGATGTTTTTATCAGTTTGTATGGGAAGAACTGTTTTCGTTTGAAAATATCAGCAAAATATCACGACACATCGCAGATATTTTCAATAGGTCAGTCGTCAAGGGAATACCCAGATTATAAAGTCAAATATTTGATATTATAATCAGGGATCAATTTAAAAATTCGAACAATATACTTAATGCATAACCAATGAAACATCTATTTATAAAGCGCTACTCAAAATTTTTAAATTAGAATTAATAAAATTTAAATAAATTAAAAATAGATTGAGCAAGGACTTTCTTATAAAATAAATATCGTTAATATTTTATTTAAGTACGTCAAATTTTCTAGAAAGTAAAAAAATTATGCCTAGATTTCCATACGCTACCACGGTCGTTGGATTTTGGTCAGAACTTCTTTATTATTATACATAATCTTTGTTATTTGTAAAGTATGGCTAATTAACTGCTTATTTTTGTATCTCTAAGTGCATTTATTAAAATTGGTAAATTACAACAATGTAGCTAATTTTGATATGTATTTAATTATGTTTCCTTCTATATATGTACGTACCATACCACCATGCAAAAATGTCCTAAATCCCTATACAACATTATCAACCTGCAATCTATCTACCAACCAAATACAATTCTACCACATATTATAAAAAAAAATATATATATATAATAATAAATGTTTAATAAAATATACAAATAAATCGGTATATAAAACAATTACTCCAACGTTAATATCCATTTGCATTAAAAACAAAACAACCATAAACCATAATATTGTTCTTAAAATGCACAACAATAATAATACAAAAATATTCCAACGCATACCCTTTTTGCATTCCAACAACAACAACACTCAACAATCGTTCCCACTCTCCGCAAAAACCCCTCATCAAAATCAACAAAAAACACAACCCACAAAATAATCAGAAGAAACTCCGACCCGGCGAAGTAATGGATACGCGGGTAAGAATTTGCAATATTATTTATCCCGACTTAGAATGGCCAATTATATATTATCTCAAAATATAATATTCAGATTTAATTTAATAACGTACAGTGGCGGTGAAAATAATTTTAGTCAGTATGGATGTCGGGAATGGGTCCGAAATGACTTCTTCACTGCCTTGCAACTTACTGGTCAAAATTAGAATACCCTGAGTATAAAGAGTATAAAAATAGATCTGTATTTACATTACATTATACATATGTAATAATAATTTACTATTGAAAACTATTCTTTTTACCGCTGCTACGTACATAAAAATTCGCATTGAATTCACTCTGGGCTCCTGCTGTGCCTACATAGTACATACATATGTATGTACATAGATATAGCGGGCATATTTATTAGTATTGACCAATATAAAAAAACTAGTGAAAACAATAAATAATATGAATGGATCGCTATAGCCCGCTGTTGTTTATAAACGATGCGAAAATATTAATATTTTCTTCAACTTGCGGCCTTCGTAAAAATAATATTATATATGCATATACGTATGTTATATACGATACATATACATAAATGTATATATAATCATATATATATATATATATATATATATATATATCTATACGTTATTTATAAAATACGATGTGGGTTTCAAACATACATACATACTCATGCAATCTTAAGGCCACGTCGTGTGCATATATGTATGCATATGTATATATAGGTGAATCATTTATCAGTCGCTTGTAGTTCCTAGGGTTTATGTTTATTATTCAAATATACTATTGCAAGTGATCTGACAACATCTCCGAGTTAAAATTTTATTCCGGTCGGAGCATACTATAATTTATAAACACATAACTCTTTATGAGAACATAAAAATTATATTTTTAAAATTATGTAAAAAGGATACATTAATATACATATATCAAAATAATATTGAAATAAATAATGATTATATAACTGTAAAGAAGCATTCAATTAGATTTCCTTTAGTTGCTTTAGTATTGTGTACATAACGTGAATTTGCAAGCATTATAATACTATTCAAATCATATTACAGTTATTGAGGCCAGGAGAGGTTGGTGAAGGACAGGTGAGAGAGACGTTAGACGCGCATCAAATTACACACATATTTAGTTTTTGTGTTTTTCTCTTAGCCTTAAAAGATATCATCTAAAAAAAATTATGCCACTCTTTGATTCGAAACTCATTCAAAGATTAAAACTCTTTCCAACGCATTTCTCACATAGTACAAGAGTTTTCATATATTTTTAGTGTTTAAAATGTTAAAAAGCTAACTCTATTTCCATCTAATTGCATCCAAAATATTTCTAAAAGTAATAAAATTCATTCCAAGCATCGTATAGTTAGTCCGTTGTTTAGTTTCCTTTTTTCTTTTTTTTTTCTTTTTTGTTATACTCAAAACACACCAACAATAATATGAAAACCCAATATTAAGATATCAAGCTGAGCTTCGTTTCAATAAATATTACAATATATACATATATTTGTAAAATTGTAAAACATAAGGAGTAAGAAAATCTTTAAACCGAATTTTTCCCAATTTTTATATATATTTTTTTTTTTTTGGATTTATAAATAGCAAAAGCAACCACGACCTGGCGAAATGGGGGACACTAAACAGGTCTCGAAAAATAAATGGTCAAGTTCGATCGATAATTTTTTATTAAACTATTTACTGTGTGTTCGCTTGCCTTTATATTTATTTATAAGTCACATATGAATGGAAGTTTTAAATGTGTATAGTTAGGACATTTAAAAGTGTAATCTCTTTGTAAATATTCATATATGTTTGATTTATGTATATGCTCAAAGTCATTCCAATTAAAGTACAAAATATACAGTGTCAACGATTGGCATCAAAAAGTAAATGTTTGTAACCATTAAAATGTAAAAGGATTATATAATGTATTTATTATTAAAGGTACACTCTTCACTTAATTGCAATCTAGCTGTTTTCTTTAAAAAGAACCTAAGATATGTATTAAAAAGATGAAGGGGATTCCACTTAGATTTTCAATATTATCACTTTAAAAATATTTTACAGCAATGTAAATGCAAATTATATTTATTTAATTATGTGCAGTTTCCATAAGATCCTCAAATACATAATATGATGAGTCTCATACATACCATTATACATAAAGAAATAGGGTACTCACTAATTTATTTTTTAACTAATAATATTAAAAAGTAAATAATTTATAATGTTCATTCCCATTCTTGTAGTTAACCATTCAAAGTTAAAGTAGTTTGTGTCTTAGTAGTTTGAAAGTTTCCCACTTACCTTTAATGCTGCCACTGTCCGCAGAATGCACTTTTTGAATTTCAGTTTATTGTAGTTTTATTTATTATATGTTTATTTACACACACACTTGAATATTGTTCACAGAGTTTCTGCGATTGTATATTGCATTTGGTCAAATTATATTGGGAGCCGAAGACTTGGTCTTTCCGTCACACTCTGTAGAATCTGGCTGAAAGCACACATAGTATAATAATTGATTTTTCTTATGCATTATTTTCCTATTTCTATTAAAATAAAGCGGAGCACGTTTAAATACATCTAATTGGAAAGCACCCGGAAAAATAGAAAGACATTTTGAATGTTTTATCCGGGCATGGACAACATCGTCATTTAATATTATTTAACCCCTATTACTTATTTTTTTGTTTATATTTTATTTTCTGTATCTATTCCTCCACCATCTGTTTCCCGTTCGTGTCCGACGTCTTGTATGTGATGTTTTGTCAAAAATAGCGGCGAAGACCGTCGATTGATGTTCGCCGCCCTAGTGTGCAAGATCTGGAAGATCTTATTAACAAACCATCGACACCACTACGCGATGTTGGAGATGGTGGTCCCCCATCAATTGTGGATGTCCAAGAATCATATTCTGTGGTGGAAGGTATGTTTATATTTTGAAATAACTTAGTAAACGTTTCATTCAATTTAAAACAAATACAATACCTGACTAACCCATCTGTAAATGTTAACAACATAATTGTTTTTTTGTAGACTCGACTGCCTACCTTACGGTCGGCGTCGAGGGCTGCCCAGCGCCCACATTTAAGTTCTACAAAGGTGTTAGCGAGATCCTTGAGGGTGGTCGTTATAAATTCCTCACCGATGGGCAGACAAACACAATTACACTGTGTATGCGTAAGTGCAAGCCAAATGATGAGAGTAAATACAAGGTGGTTGTATCGAATATACACGGTGAGGATTCGGCGGAGATGCAATTATATGTCTCCGATTCGAGTGGTATGGATTTTCGAGCCATGCTTAAAAAAAGACGTTATCAAAAATGGGACAAAGATGAACAGGATCCCAATTGGGGTGATCTGAAAGAAACGGAAAAACCGTTGCCGGCCCTTAAAAAAGTTGAAAGGGTAAGAGAATAAGTGGTTCTTGCTAGATATATGGAAATTGCTGAATTCTCCATCTTATGTTGACACATATTAAGTTTAATAATTTAATTGTATTAATTTAAAAATATATATGCATAAACTTTAAACTGCCTCTGCCTACGATTTACTAGAGCTTAAGTTACTTTCATTTTAATTAGCTTTCCACAAAACGCTATGAATGTTTTCGCTTCAGTTTTACAAAACTTTAAAATGAAAGATATATATGACTTCCTAATGAAATAGTTCTTAAATATTATATTTCATATTATATTAAAGTACAAAATCACGTAAGTCAACGATTAGTGATACTGCCTGCAGAGGATTCAGCTTTCATACCTTTTCCATATTTATCTCTATCATTGTAGCTAAACTATAAGATGTTTTTTTTTATTTATTACAATATGATGCTACAATATGATATAAAAAAGTTCCAATTATAATTACGGTCGTTATAACTGAAAATATTTAGGCACAAGGATCACGTAGACCATCTTTAGCCGAACTGATCCCCGATTGGCCGACACTACATCCATTTCGGAGAGAGGAGGTGTGCGCTCTTTCTATTAAACTTCTACATATTTAAATCTACAAAAAAATAATACTCTTAAAAATTAAATAATTGTATTACTAAATTTGTATTTTCAGTACTTAAAGCGATGATAATTATTGTTTTTTGCTGATTTTAACAATCAGTTTATTCTAGTTACTATAGTAACTATAGATTGGAATTTTAATAGGAATTTCTGAGAAAAGTTACTACGATATTGACATTTTCTTTTTTTTATGACTTTTGTCTAAGCGATTTTGAAATTTGAATTTTTGTCATTTTGTTTTTAGTCCATTCGTAATTTGTAGTTTAAAAGGTAGTAACACTACTCTTTTCTCTGTTCTTTGCTTTACATAACAGCATGTTAAATGTTAAATAAAATGTCATAAAAAATATGTTTAATTTTTGTAAGCATTAATGCCCATCATTAATGCAAGCTCTAGTATATATGTTTATGCATTTACTATACAGCATAAAAATCATTTGAAAATTCGATATACGAATACAATTTTAAAATATACATTAGATTATATATACTTTATATTAAAGAATTCCAAACGATAAAAAAGGAAGCTGACTTCGGGCACTAAAATCAATGGGCCTTTAATGAAATCAATATTGATGAAAATAGATTGGTATCCATATTTTCTCTGATCGTTTTAAAGGTCCTTGTGGCAGGATTCGGTAATTCAAGAGGCTATATTTCCATTAATCTTCCTATAATTTCCATGGCAGCTATATTATTTATTTAGATGTAAGAAAGGAGCACGGATCCTAAAAAAAACCTTCAAAAGTTTGGAGTTTTTGTATACCCTCGATCCATTTCGGCAAAAAAAAAAGTAATAATATAAAACACAAAATATGAAACCACAAGAAAACCGTCCGGAAGTCAGTTTTCTTTCTTGCTACATATGTATATCACGTAGCAAGGGTTTGGACAATCTTTTGAATGCAGATATATTAATGATAATGTTTCTAAAAATAGTTATATATAAACGTGTATATAGAAATAAATACTCACATACAAATAACAATAATATTTTTTTAGTTCTTTTTTTTTTTTTTTTTTTTTTTGCATAATAATAAGTTTTTCTATAAAAAGCATGTACTGCCCAAAATATAGCATTACAAAAAAAATACTCAAATAGATATATTTCTTACAAATGATGTTCTTGTAATTATATATTCTTTAATTGCATACACATATGTATGATATATTAATTTGAGCATTTACATTCAGACAAAAGATAAATCGTATATCTAAATTTATAAACTTTACCCATTTTTGACAACGTGGAATATGTGTGGTCGAGCGCAGAAGGTAGAGTCATTCCTTAGTCCCCTAATTGATCAATTTGCTAAAGAGGGCAAGGATAAGAAGGTTGTGTTCGAGGCGAGATTCAGCAAACCGAATTGCAAACCCAAGTGGCTTTTCCGCAAAGATGTAAGTAGCGCCTCAACAAAAAGTGTAACTCCTAATAAATTTTGTAAACCAAAATTGTCTTAATAAATTATAGGAAGTATTTACGGGCAGTAAATTTAAATTTAAACAAGAAAATGAAACATATCAATTAATAATTACTACTCCCAAAGTCGAGGATACTGGCAAATATACCATCGAAATCGGTGGTGTGTCCAGTACGGCTTTCCTAAATGTGGAAGAGCCAGATCCATCGTACACTTTTACAAAACCTCTGAAGAAGAAGCTCGAAGGATTTACGCAACACGAAACGACATTGGAGTGTTCCGTTAGTAGCAGTATGGCCAATGTCCATTGGTTTAAGGACAATACCAAAATCGAATCGGATGATCCTCGTTATCTAATCTCCAAAGATATTAACGGTAATCTAAAACTAATCATTAAGGACACGATTCTTGACGACTTGGGTCTTTATCGTTGTCAATTGGACAAGCAGCCCGATAAAACTGAGTGTACGCTCAAGGTCACCGAGTATCCGTACAAATTTGTCAAAGTTCTCAAGTCTCAGCAATGCATTGAAAAGGATACCGTGACTCTTGCTTGTGAGATCGATGATGCTCGCGGTGAAGTCCAATGGTTCCGTAATGATGAGGAAATCAAACCCGATAAACGTTTTCAAGTGGTTAAAGATGGTCGCAAGCGTAAGCTAGTAATAAAAGATTGCAAGGTCACGGATGCCGGGCAGTTTAAATGCACAACGAATGCGGATAAGACGGAAGCTGAAATAATTATCAACTGTAAGCCCTCATCCTACTATTTGTATTATACTTTATAATATCTTCTATAAATTATTCATTTTTATATAGATCAAAATCGTTTTAATAAAAAACTCAAGGATACAGATGCCGTTGAAAGGGAGAAGCTTGTTCTCGATATCGAGCTTCAGGACCAAACAGCGCCTTGCGATTGGAAATTCAATGGTGAGCCCATCGTGCCAAGTGAACGCATCGAGATCAAGAACTTGGGGGGCGGAAAGCATCAGCTGATCTTTAAGAACCTGGATATGTCCGATGAAGGCGAAATTACCTGCGAATCGGGGCAGCTTAGTTCCAAGTGTAATATTACGGTGCGCAAGGGTGAAAGTAGGCCAAATATTGATTGTCCTGATGAATTTGCTGGACCAATTAGTGCTCCTGTCGTGTTAGAAGTACCATTTAAAGGTAAGTCAGAAATTTATGAAGTTTTAAATTTACTTAGTAAGCCATTACTTCTTGATTATAACATTTTTGCCTTTAATTTTTTACGCATACTTCTTTAGTTTCCGGTACTAAGCAAACTCCTGTGGAAGCCAAATTATTTAAAGACGGCAAGCCCTTGCCCGTCAAGGATGTAGAGGTCGCTGTTAATGATGACAAGGTGACATTTAAGATCAAGAAACCATCTCGAGATTTATCTGGACCATATCAAATAAAAATTTCCAACGGTCAAGGTGAAGATACCAAGGACATCCAAGTGATCTGCCAAGATGTGCCGCAACCCCCGAATGAAGTTGATATTACCGATATATATCAGACCTCATGTGTGGTTAACTTTAAGCCCCCGTCGGATGACGGCGGATCTCCTCTAATAAAATATGTGATTGAACGACAGGATTTGAGCAAGAAACAAGGTTGGGAGCCAGTCTCTGAGGTTAAACATAACGAACCATGTAGTAAGAAAATCGACGACCTTATACCAAAAAAACAGTACAGATTCCGAATTCGTGCTGTTAACAGCATTGGTCCCTCAGATCCGGCAACCTTTAAGAATACAATCCTGGCAAAGGATCCATGGGATGAGCCTGGTAAACCTAAAGAAGTAGATCTGACTGACTGGGACAAAGATCACGCAGATCTCAAGTGGGAAGCACCAGATAGTGATGGTGGTGATCCAATCACAGCTTATGTTGTGGAGTTCAAAGAAAAGTTCTCCAATGACTGGGTTGCAGGAAAAGAAGTTGATGGCAACGCCAGAACGGCCACAGTTGATGACCTTAAAGAGGGTCAGCAGTACGAATTCCGAGTCCGTGCTATTAACCGGGCTGGACCAGGTGAACCCAGTGACAAGACAAAATCCATTATTGCCAAATGCCGTTTTGTCAAACCCTTCCTGGTGGGCGATGGCCTGAAAAATATAACAGTGAAAAAGGGCCAAACTATACGTTACGATATCAAGTATGATGGTGAGCCCGAACCAAAGGCAACATGGGTAAAGAACAGCGATAACTTAAAGTTCGATAATCAACGCATTTGTCTTGAACAATTGGATAGAAACTCTTCCATAACTATAAAGAAATCGGTTAGGAAGGATACAGGAACATACAAATTGGTATTATCCAATAGTTCCGGAACGATAGAGTCCGAGGCCCAAGTTGTGGTCCTTGATCGACCCTATGCTCCGGGCGGTCCCTTTGAACCCGAAGAGGTTCGTGCCAATCACATCAAAATGAAGTGGCGACGTCCCGAAGATGATGGTGGCTCTAACATAACAGGCTATGCCTTGGAGCGCATGGATGAGGAGACGGGCCGTTGGATTCCCGCAGGAGAAGTTGGTCCCGATGAGACTTCTTTTGATTTTAAGGGATTAACCCCGAACAAGAAGTACAAATTCCGTGTCAAGGCGATTAACAAAGAAGGCGAATCGGAGCCTTTAGAAACCAGCGATGCCATTGTGGCCAAGAATCCCTATGATCCACCAAGTCCACCTAGCCAGCCCATTATCGAGGATTACGATAACAAGAGTGTCCTGCTCAAGTGGGTGAGACCACCATCGGATGGTGGTCGACCAATCACTCATTACATCGTTGAAATAAAAGATAAATTCTCCCCCAATTGGAGTGAGGTCGCCAAAACGGAGGATCCTACGCCCGAGTGTTCGGTAGAGGGGCTAAAAGAAAAAATGGTATACCAATTCCGCGTGAGAGCCGTTAACAAGGCTGGAGCTTCGGAACCATCCCAGCCCACCGATAATCACCTTTGCAAGCACAGAAACCGTAAGTTATTTCACACATTTCACATATTTGGCTGTTAACTTTTTGGCTTAACATTTTAAAAACACGCTACTTTCGAAGTGCTCTTTTCTAGTTTATTCTTTAACAAATTTTTTAGCTTTCAGAGATTTGTATTATTTTTTAAATTGAAAAACTGAAAAAATATAATGCCTATGCATGTATAATTATTATTTTAAAGCAAAGCTAATTAGTTGGGACTCTACCTTTAACTGAAAACCGCAACGCTTTACTTCGTATGTATTACATTTTATTTAATATTCGCTAAAGCTATAGGAGCATTTTTTTAAATAAATTTATTGTAATAAAAATTTTAAACTTTTATAGTCAAACCCTTGATTGATCGTACGACCTTTAAACGAGTTACTATGAAGAGTGGCCGCACCCATAAGTGGTCTGTGGATGTCGCCGGTGAACCTATCCCAGAACTTCATTGGAGTTGGCGTGATGATGTTCCCTTGACTAGTAGCGATCGTATTAAGATAGAAAATGTAGACTATCACACTGATTTCGTGATCACGAATGCAGTGCGTAAAGATAGTGGTTTCTACACTTTGAAAGCCGAAAATCGTAATGGAATCGATCGTGAGACAGTTGAATTAATTGTTTTGGGTAAACCCAGTTCCCCGAAAGGACCTCTTGCTGTCTCCGATGTCACATCAACGGGCTGCAAATTGCAATGGAAGAAGCCCGAAGATGATGGTGGTGTACCCATCAAGGAGTACGTTGTGGAGAAAATGGACACTGCGACGGGAAAGTGGATAAGAGTTGGACGCTCTCCCGGGGAAAAGGAACCGCCTAGCTTCGATGTAACTGGCTTAAGTCCTGGATCCGAGTATATGTTCCGTGTGTCCGCTGTCAACGAGGAAGGTGAATCCGAACCATTGACCACTTTGGTTGGTGTCGTTGCCAAGGACCCGTTCGATGAGCCCAATAAGCCGGGCACTCCCGAAGTCACCGATTATGATAATCAAAGTGTTAGTCTGAAGT
The DNA here is from genome assembly GCF_030179895.1 of Drosophila kikkawai. Taxonomy (NCBI): domain Eukaryota; kingdom Metazoa; phylum Arthropoda; class Insecta; order Diptera; family Drosophilidae; genus Drosophila; species Drosophila kikkawai. The sequence continues at coordinate 1,881,098 of NC_091732.1, read as the reverse complement.
GGACAGCGCCAAAGAATGACGGTGGTGCCCCAATACAGAAATATATTATTGAAAGGAAGGACAAGAACCGACCAGACTGGGAGAAAGCTTTGGAAATACCCGGTGATCAGTTGGAGGCGACAGTTTCCGGGCTTCAAGAATACGGAGAATATCAGTTCCGTGTTATAGCTGTTAACAAGGCGGGCCCGTCACCTCCATCCGATGCAAGCGCTCCTCAGATTGTAAAGTACAAGAAATGTAAGTAATTTTCATATATATAGTCTTGATCAACATCAACAGCCGAGTCGATCTCGCCATGTCCGTCTGACCGTTTCTACCCAAACTCAGTTTTAAAGCTATCTGAACGCAAATTTGCAATAGTCTTCTGACCACTCCCTTTACTATATATGTCGAAACATATGTACATATATGAATCATATTTTTATCTCTCTTTTTTTGAAAATGGAAATTTTTTATTTCTGCATTTCGGTTTTAATTTTATGAAAATCGGGTGACTATATCATATAGTTAGCATAGAAGTGATCGCCAAATGTAGAAAAAAATGTAAAGCTGTGAATTTCAAACTGTAACTGTAACCTGTAACAATAAAAAAAAATATATATAATTATGATCTAAATAAAAACTCTAAAGGAATACAAAGTTCGGCGTGCCGATGTTAGCTTCCTTTCTCGTTTTGTAGTTAAATTAAGAAACCATAATAATACGCGATATATATATATATATATATTTCTTTAGTAAAACCTCGCATTGATCGAACAAACCTTAAGCCATTGCTAATTCGTGCTGGTAAGCCTATCAAGTACGATGTAAATGTGCGCGGCGAGCCTCCCCCGACAATAATCTGGTATCAAAACGATATAGAACTTAAGCCAGAGGAATTACCAAGTAGTAGCGAAATTAAAAACGTCCCATATAATACAAAGATATCCATTATTGATACAGTTCGCAAGAATACGGGAATTTATAAGATAAAAGCTATTAACGAGCACGGTGAGGATGAGGCTACTGTTGAAGTTAATGTATTAGCTCCACCTGGTAAGCCAAAGGGTCCCTTGGAGGTCAAGGATGTGACAAAAGACAGCTGTAAATTGAAATGGAAAAAGCCTGAAGATGATGGTGGCAAACCCATAACAGCCTACCAAGTTGAAAAGTTTGATACCAAACAGGGTCGATGGGTTCCTGTCGGTCGGACCTCTGGCAATGATACCGAATTTGATGTCAAAGGCCTTCAAGAGGGTCATGAGTATCAGTTCCGGGTCAAGGCCATCAATGAGGAAGGCGAGTCAGAGCCCCTAGATACCGATGGCAAAATTATCGCCAAAAATCCATACGATGCTGCCAGCAAGCCAGGTACACCCAAGATCGAAGATTACGACCAACATATGGTTAAGCTTAAGTGGGAAGCACCAAAGGATGATGGAGGAGCCCCAATTACTGGTTACATCATTGAAAAGAAAGATAAGTTTTCACCCATTTGGGATGAAGTGCTTACAACGAATGTAAGTAATATATTTTCAGGAAAAATTATTAAGAGTAGTAGTTTTTATTTAATTTGAATATGGTATCATTTTCTTTGATATTAATATGCATTTGGCTTTGTATATTGAAAGACATCCACACCAGAAGCCACCGTTGATGGCCTAACTGAAGGCAATATTTACCAATTCCGTGTGCGGGCAGTGAACAAAGCCGGTCCCAGTGAAGCTAGTGATGCTACAGAGCCACACTTGGCCAAACACAGAAATCGTAAGATCGTATTTAATTTAAGCCTTAGGGATAAACCCTCGACCTGCGATCATATAAAAATGTTAAGCCAGCCAACCTGCTTTAATTCATTTTAATTCTATATTTTATTTCGATAGTACTCTAATTATATTAATTAATTGATTGCTTTAGTTAAACCATCAATAAACCGTGAAAAGATGAAGCCCATCAAGGTACGGGCTGGGCAAACTGTCAAATTCGATGTGGATGTTAAGGGCGAGCCAGCACCCACCCTAACTTGGTTCTTTAAAGAAAAAGAACTCTCGCCAACGGGACAAGTAAGGTTAGAGAACGAGGATTACAATACAAAGCTTACCCTACTCGATACAACGCGCAAGGAAAGCGGAGAGTATAAGCTGCGAGCTGAAAATATCAATGGTGTCGATGAGGCTCTTGTTGAAGTTATTATCCTTGATAAGCCATCAAAGCCCGAGGGTCCTTTGGAAGTCTCGAATGTTCACAAAGAAGGATGCAAATTGCAATGGAAAAAGCCCAAGGATGATGGCGGTGTCCCCATAACCGGTTATGTCGTAGAAAAAATGGATACAGCGACGGGTAAATGGGTTCCCGCTGGTACCGTTGATTCCGAAAAAACCAATATCGATATTAAGGGTCTAGATCCCAATCATCGCTATCAGTTCCGAGTGAAGGCCATGAATGAGGAAGGTGAATCGGAGCCATTGGAAACCGAATCTGCGATTACTGCCAAAAATCCATTTGATGTCTCAGCGCCACCCGGTCTTCCCGAACTCGAAGATTGGGATGAACATCATGTTAAATTGAAGTGGGAACCACCAATTCGGGATGGTGGTTCTCCCATTACCAGTTATATCGTCGAAGTTATGGATAAGGACTCGGGAGAATTTGTAAAAGCAATAGAGACAGAGGGTCCAATTTGCAAGGGCGTGGTTAAGAAACTGGAAGAGGGCCAGCAGTACAAGTTTAGAGTTCGCGCTGTTAACAAGGCCGGTCCATCGGATCCATCCGAGCAGAGTAATTGGCATACAGCCAAGCCTCGTTACCGTAAGTTATTTAAATTAAATTATATATAAATAATATATAAATTAATTTATATTTCATTTTTAAATATTTGTATTTAGTAAAACCCGTCATTGACCGAACCAATCTGAAGCCAGCTATTGTTAAAGCCGGTCTATCGATAAGCTTGGATATTAATATCAAGGGAGAGCCCGCTCCAAAGGTGGAATGGTTCTTCAATGACTTGCCACTTGTGAGCAGTGAGGAAGGTATCAAAGTAGATAATATTGATTACAATACAAAGTTCTTTGTGATGCGTGCTCAGCGCTCACAAAGTGGCAAGTACACCATCAAGGCAACAAACGAAGTTGGGGAAGATGTCGCCGAATTGCAGGTTAGTGTTTTGGGTAAACCTGGCAAGCCAAAAGGTCCCCTACAAGTCAACGATATCACAAAGCACAGCTGTAAACTTAAATGGGAAAAACCCGAAGATGATGGTGGAACTCCCATAGATTATTATGAAATAGAAAAGCTTGACCCGCACACGGGTCAATGGTTGCCTTGTGGAAAAAGTACCGAACCCGAAGCAAAGGTTATAGGACTTCACGAAGGAAAACCCTACAAGTTCCGAGTTAGAGCTGTTAATAAGGAGGGTGAGTCGGAAGATTTGGAAACAGAGAAACCAATAATTGCCAAGAATCCATTCGATGAACCTGAAAAGCCCGGTCGACCCGAACCCACAAATTGGGATAAGGACTTTGTTGACTTGGCGTGGGATCCACCTAAAAACGATGGTGGGGCACCCATCCAGAAATATATCATACAAATGAGAGATAAATCGGGAAGGGCTTGGGTAGATGCCGCCACAGTACCAGGTGATAAGGCCAAGGGTACCGTTACTTCTGGCATCGAAGAGGGACATGAGTATGAGTTCCGTATCGTTGCAGTGAATAAGGCAGGTCCGAGTGAACCAAGTGATGTTTCCAGAACGGTAATAGCTAAGCCACGATTCTTAAAACCCCATATCGACCGAAAGAATCTACAAAAGAAGATTATGCGAAGTGGTCAGATGCTTCATATGGATGCTGCTGTTAAGGCAGAGCCACCAGCTAAAATTGTCTGGACATACAATGGAGCAGAAATCAGATCAACCGATCACATCAAGATTGATAATGAGGATTACAAGACCACATTTATAATGCCTAAGGTGAAGCGAGCGGATCGTGGAAAATACATAATTACTGCGAAAAATGATTCCGGCTCTGATACCGTGGAAATTGAACTAGATGTTCTATGCAAGCCTAGTAAGCCTAAGGGTCCCATCGCCGTATCTGACGTAACAGCGGAGAGTGTTCACCTGAAATGGGAAAAGCCCGAAGACGATGGTGGTGAGCCCATTGAACAATATGTTGTTGAACGAATGGACACGGAAACGGGACGATGGGTACCAGTTTTAACCACTAAGATCCCAGAGGCTGATGTCCCTGGCCTTGCCGAAGGCAAAGAGTATATGTTTCGTGTTAAGGCTGTCAATGCTGAAGGTGAATCGGAGCCTTTGGTCACCGATGTTCCTATCAAGGCTAAGAATCCATTCGATGCCGCCGAGACCCCCGGTAAGCCACAAATTGTCGATTGGTCGGCAAATCATTGTGATCTTAAATGGCGAGCACCCGAAGATGATGGTGGTGCACCTATCACTGGTTATGTTGTCGAAAAGAAGGATCCAAATACAGGAAAATGGCAAAAAGCTCTTGAAACCAATACGCCGGATTGTAAGGCACGTGTCAATGATTTAATTGAAGGGAATAAATATCAATTCAGAGTCAAGGCCATAAACAAGGCAGGTCAAAGTAAGCCTTCTGAACCTTCGGACCAAATGACGGCCAAGGATCGCTTTGCACCACCAAAAATTGACAGAACAAATATTAAGGACATTACCATCAAAGCAGGACAACACCTTCGCTATGATATCAAAGTGTCCGGCGAACCGCCGGCAACAAAAGTTTGGCTGCACAACAAGGCGCGATTGGAGAACGATGATAGTGACTTTAATATCGACATTGAATCCTATCGCACCAAGTTGACGGTGCCATTTTCAAAACGTTTCCACTCCGGCAAATATACCCTTAAGGCTGAGAATGAATCGGGACGGGATGAGGCTTCATTTGAGGTCATTGTCTTGGATAAGCCTGGTGCTCCAGAAGGACCATTGCGTGTCACCGATGTTCATAAAGAGGGTTGTAAGCTAAAATGGAACCCTCCTCTGGATGATGGTGGCCTGCCGATTGAGCATTACATTGTTGAAAAACTAGATGTAGAGTCGGGACGTTGGCAGCCATCGGGTCGCTATAAGGAACCCTTTGCCGAACTTAACAATTTGGAGCCAGGACATGAATATAAATTCAGAGTTATAGCAGTAAATACTGAGGGTGATTCCGAACCACTAACTGGTGAACAGTCCGTTATTGCCAAGAATCCATTCGATGAGCCCGGCAAGCCTGGAACGCCAGAAGCAACAGATTGGGATAAGGATCATGTGGATTTGATATGGCGCCCGCCACTCAACGATGGTGGCTCTCCCGTTACCGGTTATATTGTTGAGAAACGCGAGAAGGGTACAGATAAGTGGATTAAGGGTGCTGAAGTATCGGCTCCATCGTTTGGCGAAGAGTGTAAGGCAACAGTCCCTAACCTTAATGAAAACTGTGAATATGAATTCCGTATTAAGGCAGTAAATGCTGCTGGACCAAGTGAACCTTCTGATGCCAGCAAAACTGTTATTACTAAGCCAAGAAAACGTAAGTTTTTTTTTCTAAAATTAGTTTTGTTTTTTTTTTGTGTAAATGAAATAATTATTTTTAGTGGCCCCAAAAATTGACCGCAAGAATATACGAACTTATAACATTAAGGCCAGAGAACCGATATTCTTGGATATTAAAATCAGTGGCGAACCAGCACCTGATGTAAGTTGGAATCAAAATAACAAGTCCATTCAAGCCACATCAGTTAGTCATGTGGAGAATATTCCGTACAATACCAAGTATGTAAATAATAATCCTGAACGCAAGGACACGGGACTCTATAAAATCACCGCACATAACCTTTATGGTCAAGATCAAGTGGAATTCCAAATCAATATTATTGGTAGGTCAAGACTTTTTGATTTAAAAAGTATGTAATTATACATTTTTATTTTGGTCTAGATAAACCTGGAAAACCTGAAGGGCCCTTGGAAGTATCCGACATCCACAAAGATGGTTGTAAACTGAAATGGAAGAAGCCAAGGGATGACGGTGGTGAACCCATAGAAAGCTATTTGGTTGAGAAATTCGATCCAGATACCGGTATTTGGCTTCCTGTGGGCAAAAGTGACGTACCAGAGTTCAATGTTGATGGTTTAGTACCAGGACATGAGTACAAATTCCGCGTCAAGGCCTTAAACAAGGAGGGCGAATCGGAACCACTTGAAACTTTGGGAACAATTGTTGCCAAGGATCCATTTAGTAAGTTTTTAAAATTTCTTGAAGGATGTTACTCAAACTATGATTTTAACTCAAATTCATTGTTTAGCTGCTCCAACACAGCCTGGACAACCAGAACCCACCGACTGGACAGCTAATAAGATAGATCTGGCTTGGACAGAGCCAGCCAGTGATGGGGGTTCTCCAATCACTGGTTATATTATTGAAGTTAAAGATAAGTACAGCCCATTGTGGGAGAAGGCCTTAGAAACCGATTCCCCAGCTCCTATAGCTACTGTACAAGGTTTAATTGAAGGCAATGAATACCAATTCCGGGTAATTGCCTTAAACAAAGGTGGCCAATCGGAGCCTTCAGCTCCAAGCAAAAACTTTATAGCCAAGCCACGTTACCTTGCACCGAAAATCGATCGAAGAAATCTTCGCGATATAACCATATCTTCCGGAACCGCTCTTAAATTAGATGCAAATATAACAGGTGAACCCGCACCTAAAGTCGAATGGAAATTCTCCACCTACCCCCTTTCATCTGGTAAAAATGTGACAATTGAAAGTCCAGATTATTATACCAAATTGGTAATAAGACCAACGCAGCGGAGTGATTCTGGCGAGTATTTGGTCACTGCCACAAATAGTTCGGGTAAAGATAGCGTCCTTATCAATGTTGTTGTTACTGATAAGCCATCACCACCCAACGGGCCACTTCAAATATCAGATGTTCATAAGAACGGATGTCACTTAAAATGGAAACGACCAAGCGACGATGGTGGTACTCCTATTGAATACTTCCAAGTGGACAAGTTGGATCCGGAAACAGAATGTTGGATTCCCTGCTGTCGTTCCAATGAACCGCAAGTGAACGTAACTGGCTTAACTCCCGGCAATGAATACAAGTTTCGTGTTTCAGCTGTAAATACTGAAGGCGAGTCTCAGCCCTTAATTGGGGACGAGACAATTATAGCCAAGAATCCCTTTGATGAGCCAGGCAAGCCAGAAAATCTTAAAGCCGTCAGTTGGGATAAAGATCACATCGACTTGGCGTGGACAGCACCGTTAACTGATGGTGGTTCCCCCATAACTGGTTATCTGGTTGAAAAGAAGGATAAGTTTGGTAAATGGGAGAAAACCCTCGAAGTTCCCGCAGATCAATGCAATGCCACAGTTCCTGACTTAATCGAGGGACAAGCCTATGAGTTCCGTGTGTCTGCCATCAATGCAGCTGGACCAGGAGAACCATCAGACGCCACATCCCCAATTACTGCCAAGTCACGTAACAAGCCGCCAATCATAGATCGTTCCAACTTAATTGAAGTACGAATTAAAGCTGGGCAAGGATTTGTATTTGATTGCAAAATATCTGGTGAGCCTGCGCCGATAACCAAGTGGTTCCTGAAGAAAAAAGAAGTAACCTCAAGGGATAACGTTAAAGTAACTAATGTGGAGTACAACACAAAACTAAAGGTTACTTCTGCAACAAGAGCCGATTCCGGTTTATACACCATTCATGCAGAGAATGCCAATGGTGAAGACAATGCTGATGTGAAGGTAACAGTCATTGACAAGCCCTCGCCTCCGAATGGACCACTTAAGATTGATAATATAAATTCCGAGGGCTGCAATCTAAATTGGAATCCTCCGGATGATGATGGTGGTCAACCCATTGAAAATTATATTATTGAAAAACTAGATGAGGCAACAGGTCGCTGGGTCCCAGCTGGTGAGACAGACGGCCCAACCACCACTCTTCAAGTAAAGGGTCTAACACCCGGACATAAATATAAATTTAGAGTTCGTGCAAAGAATCGTCAAGGAATCTCAGAACCACTGACAACAAGCCAAGCGATTGTGGCTAAAAATCCGTATGATGAGCCCACAAAGCCCGGAACTCCGGTCATCAAAGATTTTGACAAAGATTTTGTTGATTTGGATTGGGCTAGACCAGAAAGTGATGGGGGCTCACCCATCATAGGTTACATCATTGAAAAGCGTGACAAGTATTCACCAGATTGGGAAAAGTGTGCTGAGGTAAGTGGTGACACCACTACTGGTCATGTTCCCGATCTCATCGAAGGTGTTAAATACGAATTCCGTGTTAGGGCATTGAACAAAGCAGGCCCAGGTGTACCAAGTGATTCCACAGAACCACACGTTGCTAGACCTAAGAATATGGCTCCCAAGATTGATCGCAACTTTATGATGGATATAAAAATTAGGGCAGGTAATGTCTTTGAATTTGATGTTCCAGTAACGGGTGAACCGATTCCATCAAAAGAGTGGACTCACGAGGATAATATGGTGATTAACACGGATCGTGTAAAAATTACCCAACTTGATGATCGAACCAAGTTACGTATATTAGATGCTAAACGTTCGGATACGGGGACTTACACCCTAGTGGCTCGAAACATAAATGGTATCGATAAACACACCGTTAAGGTTATCATTTTGGATGTACCAAGTACGCCAGAAGGACCATTACGCAATGGCGATGTTACCAAAAACTCGATAGCCCTACGCTGGCGACCACCCAAAGATGATGGCGGCTCTGAGATCTTACATTACGTTGTGGAAAAAATGGATAATGAAAACATGAGATGGATTCCAGTTGGTGAAAGTGCTGGCACTGAAATTCGTGCCGATAATCTAATTGAAAATCATGATTATAGCTTTAGAGTTCGAGCTGTAAACAAACAGGGACAATCCCAGCCTCTGACTACGTCACAGCCGATAACTGCCAAAGATCCATATTCGCATCCCGATAAGCCCGGTCAACCACAGGCCGTTGATTGGGGCAAAGACTTTGTCGACTTGGAGTGGGCCGCACCAAAGAAAGACGGTGGAGCACCCATCACGTCATATATTGTTGAGAAGCGGCCCAAGTTTGGTCAATGGGAACGAGCTGCTGTCGTTCCAAGTGATGAGTGCAAAGCTCACATCCCAGAATTAACAGACGGTGGTGAATACGAATTCCGTGTAATAGCCGTTAACCGAGGTGGACCCAGTGATCCATCTGATCCATCAAGCACGGTTATTTGCAAGCCACGATTCCTGGCACCATTCTTTGACAAATCCCTTTTGAACGATATTACCGTTCATGCTGGCAAGCGATTGGGTTGGAATTTACCAATTGAGGCATCACCAAAGCCAACCATTAAATGGTTATATAATGGCAAAGAAATTGGCTTAAATTCCCGAGGTGAGTCTACGTTATTCCAAAACGAATTAAACTTCGAAATACCATCGGCATTGCGTAGTGACGAAGGTCGATATACGTTAATCTTGAAAAACGAGCATGGCTCATTCGATGCATCGGCGCATGCCACAGTTTTGGATCGTCCATCAGCCCCGAAGGGACCTTTAGATATTACTAAGATTTCCAGAGATGGCTGCCATTTGGCTTGGAATGTCCCAGAAGATGATGGTGGCTCACCCATTTTGCATTATATAATTGAAAAAATGGACATGTCGCGAGGAACTTGGTCAGATGCTGGCATGAGCACACATCCTGTACACGATGTCACAAGGCTTGTTCATCGCAAAGAATACTTGTTCCGCGTCAAGGCTGTTAATGCCATTGGGGAATCTGATGCGTTAGAGGCAACTAAGAGTATAATTGCTAAGAACGAGTTTGATGAACCGGATGCTCCCGGTAAACCAAATATAACGGACTGGGGCTGCGATCATGTTGACTTACAATGGGCTGTACCTAAGAGTGACGGTGGAGCTCCACTAACCGAGTATATTGTACAGAAAAAGGAAAAGGGCAATCCATATTGGATTAACGTGCTACATGTCCCATCAAATAAGAATTCGGCGACAGTGCCAGAACTGACCGAAGGACAGGAGTATGAATTTAGAGTGATTGCAGTGAATCAAGCGGGACAATCAGAGCCATCGGAACCATCCGATATGATAATGGTTAAGGCACGCTATTTGCCACCAAAGATAATCACACCCCTACATGAGATACGTATCAAGTGCGGTCTTATCTTCCACACTGATATTGATTTTATTGGTGAACCTGCACCAGAAGCGATATGGACGCAAAATAATGATTCATTAAAATCAAATGAAAGATCAACCATTACCTCCATTGGTCATCATACTGTAGTCCACACTGTTAACTGTCAACGTTCCGATTCAGGAATATATCACTTACTTTTACGCAATGATTCGGGCATCGATGAAGGCAGCTTCGAACTTATAGTACTCGATCGTCCCGCCCCCCCCGATGGTCCCATGGAATATGAGGAAATCACAGCGAATTCGGTAACTATATCTTGGAAGCCACCAAAGGATAATGGTGGCTCTGAGATTTCAGCATATGTTATAGAAAAACGTGATCTAACCCATGGCGGTGGTTGGGTTCCAGCTGTTAATTATGTTAATGCAAAATACAATCATGCTGTAGTACCTAGACTCTTAGAAGGAACCAAATATGAGTTTAGGGTAATGGCTGAAAATCTACAAGGACGCTCTGATCCACTAACTTCAGATCAACCGGTAATTGCCAAAAACCAATATACAGTACCCGGAACTCCAGGCAAACCCGAGCTAACGGATAGTGACAAGGATCAGATATCAATCAAGTGGAAACAGCCTATAAGTAATGGTGGTTCACCCATTATTGGCTATGACATCGAACGTCGTGATATGGGCACTGGACGATGGATCAAAATAAATGGACAGCCAGTCCCTACAACAGAGTATCAAGACGATCGAGTATCATCGAACCATCAATATCAATATAGAATATCGGCGGTTAATGCCGCTGGCAATGGTAAGGCTTCAGAGCCATCATCAACTTTCGATGCTCGACCTCTACGCGAAAAACCAAGACTATATTTAGATGGCTTGGTGGGACGACGTGTTAAGGTGCGTGCCGGTGAACCTGTTAACATCACTATACCAATTTCCGGGGCTCCTACACCAACTATTGATTGGAAGCGCGGTGATATAAAGGTCGCTGAAAACAAGCGTGTTTCCTACGACACAAACTCTGAAAGGACCATTTTCCGTATTGAAGACTCAAATAGAAAAGATGCTGGATCTTATACAATCTCCGCTAGTAATGAATATGGCAAGGACTCTGCGAACATTGAAATTGTTGTTGTTGACAAACCATCGATACCGGAAGGACCGTTGAGCTATACAGAAACCGCGCCCGATCACATATCGTTGCAATGGAATCCATCTAAAGATGATGGTGGCAGTGAAATAACTGGTTATATAATTGAATTCTCTGAATTTGGAGTGGACGACTGGAAGCCAGTGCCCGCTTATTGTCCTAAGACAAACTACACTGTTAAGGGCCTAACCGAAGGCAAAAAATATGTGTTCCGTGTGCGAGCGGAAAATATTTATGGTACTTCCGATGCTCTCGAAGGCAAACCTGTTTTGGCAAAATCACCCTTCGATCCACCCGGTCCTCCATCCCAGCCAACTATTGCTGCATATTCTCCAAGCTCCGTCAGCTTAGAATGGCATCCTCCCGACTATTGTGGCGGCAAGCCCATATCCGGTTACATTGTGGAGAGACGTGAACGCGGTGGAGAATGGATTAAGTGCAATAATTACCCAACACCAAATACTAGCTATACAGTTACAGATTTACGGGAAGGAGCTCGATATGAGTTCCGGGTAATTGCATTAAACGAAGCTGGCCCCGGTCAACCATCAAAACCATCGGATACAGTCACGGCAGAACTACAGCGATATTGTCCTGATTCACCAGAACCACCTAAGCCCGATCGCATATTTAAGGATAGTGTTACGTTATCATGGCGACCACCGCGCAACGATGGAAAATCTCGAATTAAGGGCTATCACCTCGAAATGCGGGCTAAAAATGACAAGGATTGGAAGCCAGTTTTTGAAACGCCAATTAGCTCAACGGTTTATACGGTACCAAATCTGAAGGAGGGTGAGGAATACTCATTCCGTGTTATTGCCGAAAATGATGTTGGCCGTTCACAGCCATCAAAGGCTTCACAGCCCGTGACTATTGAGGAACAACCCAATAAACCTTGCATGGATTTGGGTAATGTACGTGATATTATATGCCGAGCTGGTGATGATTTTAGTATCCATGTTCCATATGTGGCTTTTCCCAAGCCAAATGCCTTTTGGTATTCCAATGACAGTGTTCTAGATGATGTTGATACCCGTGTCCATCAGCATTTGACCGATGACGCTGCTTCGTTTGTGGTCAAAAACTCGAAACGTTCGGATTCCGGTCAATACCGTCTACAGTTAAAGAATCCATCTGGATTTGATACTGCGACTATTAATGTTAAAGTTTTGGACAGACCATCTCCGCCAACAAACTTGCGAGCAGACGAATTTGGGGGAGATTCCCTAACACTATATTGGAATCCACCGAAGGACGATGGCGGCTCTTCTATACAGAATTATATTATTGAGAAGAAGGAAGCTCGTTCCTCCACATGGACCAAAGTCAGTAGCTTCTGTACAGTACCATTTGTACGAGTGCGTAACCTTGGTATTAACAAGGAGTACGATTTCCGTGTTATAGCCGAAAATAAATATGGACAATCTGATCCGGCCAATACAACAGAGCCAATTCGAGCCCGACATCCATTTGATATACCCAATGTACCTGGAATACCGCGGGGCATTGACTCGACGGAAGACAGCATAACAATAGCATGGTCAAAGCCAAAGCATGATGGTGGTTCTCCCATTATGGGCTATATAATCGAAAAACGCCTGTTGGGCGAGGATAAATGGACAAAGGCAGTCCATTTGCTGTGCCCCGACTTAACCTGTAAGATACCAAATCTAATAGAAAATGCTGAATATGAATTCAGAGTAGCGGCCATTAATGCGGCTGGTCAATCTGGTTATAGTGCAGCCAGTGATCTAATCTTCTGCCGCCGACCACCTCATGCACCAAAGATAACATCTGATTTATCGATACGTGATATGACGGTAATAGCCGGTGAAGAATTTCACATAACAGTACCATATCACGCTAACCCAAGGCCAACCCCGTCATGGCAGTTAAATGGCCTTGATGTAGTACCCGATAAACGCATCAAATTTGTTACGGACGATTATGCCTCGGTTTACTATAATACATCTGCGATGAGAAGCGAAACTGGTTCGTACACCATCACACTGACCAATAGTAAGGGTTCCGACACAGCCTCATGCCATGTGACAGTTGTGGATAGACCGGGACCACCGCAGGGACCCTTAAATGCATATGATATAACACCGGACACATGCACACTTGCTTGGAAGACTCCGTTAGATGATGGCGGTTCACCAATTACCAATTATGTTGTCGAAAAACTCGATGCCAGCGGAACATGGGTAAAGGTTAGTAGCTTCGTTCGAAACACCCATTACGACGTCATGGGTTTGGAGCCACAACATAAGTATCATTTCCGCGTTAGAGCCGAGAATCAATATGGCTTATCCGATCCACTTGAAATCCCCGAACCCATTATTGCAAAACATCAATTCACAGTCCCAGATGAACCGGGCCAACCTAAGGTAATTGATTGGGACTCTGGAAACGTCACCCTTATTTGGACACGCCCCGCCGGCGATGGTGGCTCCCGTATTCAAGGTTATCAAATTGAATATCGTGATATAGTAAATGATTCATCGTGGAATACCTATGACTATCTCATTAAAGATACCAAATATCAATTATATAACTTAACCAATGGTTCTGAATATGAGTTCAGAATAAAGGCAAAAAATGCTGCAGGATTGAGCAAGCCCTCGCCACCCTCCTTGCGGTTTAAGCTAAAAGGCAAATTTAGCGTTCCATCGCCACCGGGAACACCGCAAGTTACCAAGGTTGGTAAAAATTATGTCGACTTGAAGTGGGAGAAGCCCTTAAGAGACGGTGGCTCTCGTATTACTGGGTACATTATTGAGCGAAGGGACATTGGTGGTGCCGTTTGGGTTAAGTGTAACGATTACAATGTTTTAGATACGGAATTTACAGTTATCAACCTGATTGAAATGGGCGATTACGAGTTTCGTATATTTGCTGTTAACTCAGCGGGAAGATCGGAGCCAAGCTTATGTACAATGCCCATTAAGGTTTGTGAAGTGATTGGTGGAGAGAAACCGGAATGGATAACAAGACTTCATGATCGTCTTGCGCCATATGGCAAAGATTTCACCTTACAATGTGAGGCGTCGGGTAAGCCACTCCCAACAGCAAGATGGCTTCGAAATGGTAAAGAAATTCAAATGTGTGGTGGACGAATTACTTGCGACTCCAAGGATGGACTCTTCCGATTGCACATCTCAAATGTGCAGGCTGGCGACGATGGTGACTATACATGCGAGGCAATCAATTCTCTTGGTTTTGTTCATACCTCTGGTTATCTCAAGATCGGTTCTCCGCCAATAATTAACCGAATCCCCAGTGAGCTTTACTTACCCGAGGGTGATAACGGCAAGATTAAAGTCTACTATTCTGGCGATCAGCCATTGACTGTAATATTAAAACGTAACAATGAAGTGGTAGCAAAGTCGGACAGCGGTGATGACAGTCACATCAAGCTTACCGTGTTTGATGACTACGTGGCCATATTTCTACGTGATATTGTCAAGAGCGATGTAGGTCAATATCAAATTGAATTTGCTAATGATTCGGGTAGTGCCATTGGTCAATTTAATATGCACATCACGGGTCTACCTTCAGCACCCATCGGACCAATGGGAATCTCTCACATTAACAAGCATTCGTGTACTTTGGCCTGGCGTCCACCATCCTATGATGGTGGCCTTAAAGTTACTCACTATGTTGTAGAACGTAAGGATGTTTCCTCACCACACTGGATAACCGTGTCTAGTACTTGTAAAGATTCCTCCTTCAATGTCCAAGGTCTACTCGAGAATCAGGAATATATTTTCCGTGTTATGGCTGTTAATGAGAACGGAATGGGCCCTCCTCTTGAGGGTTTGAATTCAATACGAGCTAAGGCCCCAATTGACCCACCCTCGCCACCAGGCATTCCCGAGATCCTTGAGATTGGCGGTGACTTTGTGCATTTGGAATGGAGTAAGCCAGAATCGGACGGCGGTTCTCACATTCAAGGCTATTGGATCGATAAACGTGAAGTTGGCAGTGATACATGGCAGCGTGTAAATGTTACCATCTGTGCTGCTCCTCAACTAAACTGCTCCAATTTGATCGAAGGTCGACAATACGAGTTTCGTATCTTTGCTCAGAATGTTGCAGGCCTTTCGAAGCATTCAATCGCTTCGCAGGCTATCAAGATAATAGATCCAAAAGCTGCGTCATCTCCATTGATTGTGAAACCATTACGAGATGCCAATTGCATTCAAAATCATAATGCCCAATTTACTTGCACCATTTCGGGCGTTCCAAAACCAACTATTACCTGGTATAAGGGCGCACGAGAGATAACCACTGGGGCAAGATATCACATCTTCTCAGAAGGCGAG
This sequence comes from Drosophila kikkawai, assembly GCF_030179895.1. NCBI lineage: Eukaryota > Metazoa > Arthropoda > Insecta > Diptera > Drosophilidae > Drosophila > Drosophila kikkawai. The sequence goes on along the minus strand of NC_091732.1, from coordinate 1,865,418 downwards.
AACTATTTCTTAAATATCAATGACGTATTTGGCGAAGATGCCGATGAATATGTATGTCGCGCCGTTAACAAAGCGGGCGCAAAATCAACAAGAGCTGCTTTAGCTATTATGAGTGAGTTAAGAATAGTCTTTATATTTCTAATATGCAAATCATAAATAATACGAAATAATCTTTCCCTACAGCTTCTCCCAAACTGAACGTTCCACCTAGATTCAGGGACACTGCCTACTTCGACAAGGGTGAAAATGTTATAATCAAAATCCCTTTCACTGGATATCCCAAGCCACGCATACACTGGGTTAGGGAAGGTGAGAATATTGAGTCTGGTGGACATTACCATGTGGAGGTAAAAGAAAGACATGCAGTTCTAACAATTCGTGATGGATCCCGATTGGACTCGGGACCTTATAGAATAACCGCAGAAAATGAACTTGGCTCTGATACAGCGGTAGTCCATGTGCAAATAAGCGATCGCCCCGATCCGCCACGCTTCCTCACTATCGAAAGTATTGGCACTGATTCGTTGTCTCTGAATTGGAAAGCCCCGGTCTGGGATGGTGGCAGCGACATCACTAATTATTATGTAGAGCGCCGTGAGCATCCCTTATCCTCATGGATTCGCGTGGGTAATACACGGTTCACCTCAATGGCCGTCAGTGGTCTAACGTCCGGTAAAGAATACGATTTCCGTACATATGCGGACAATGTTTATGGACGTTCAGACCCATCTGAACCAAGCACTCTTATTAAAACGAAACAATCAATTAAGAAGAAACCGACCGAACGTAAATACGAACTCGATGCGAATGGCAAAAAGGTGCGGGGTAAAGCTGATGGACCCATCAAGGACTACGATTCGTATGTCTTTGACATCTACTCGAAATTTGTACCGCAGCCAGTTGAAATATCGCAGCAAAGTGTCTACGATAAGTACGATATATTGGAGGAGATCGGAACTGGTGCTTTTGGTGTGGTGCATCGCTGTCGCGAGCGTAGTACTGGAAATATATTTGCCGCCAAGTTCATTCCAGTCTCACATGCCATTGAAAAGGATCTGATTCGTAGGGAAATCGATGTTATGAATCAGCTGCATCATCAAAAGTTAATAAACTTGCATGATGCATTCGAGGATGATGATGAAATGGTTCTCATCTTGGAATTGTAAGTTTATTTATATCCAATTTTTTAACTATATATTATGGCAAATCTTCTTTCTGCAGCTTATCTGGTGGTGAACTATTTGAACGTATTACCACCGAAGGTTATGTGATGACGGAAGCTGAGGTTATTAATTACATGAGGCAAATATGCGAAGGAATTCGTCATATGCACGAGAAAAACATTATACATTTAGACATTAAGCCCGAGAATATCATGTGCCAAACTAGATTGAGCACGAATGTCAAACTTATTGACTTTGGCTTGGCCACTAGGCTAGATCCAAATGAAGTGGTAAAAATTACCACAGGCACTGCGGAGTTTGCTGCTCCGGAAATTGTAAACAGAGAGCCCGTTGGATTCTATACGGATATGTGGGCAACGGGTGTATTGGCGTATGTTCTGTAAGTTTTTCTTACTTAATCAGATAGAGTAGCTAAGTATTACTATATTTTCTTATTTATAGATTAAGCGGCCTGTCACCGTTCGCCGGCGATAATGATGTGCAAACTCTTAAGAACGTCAAGGCCTGCGATTGGGAATTTGATCAACAATCTTTCAAGCATATTTCTGAAGAAGGCAAAGATTTCATCCGCAAGCTTTTGGTGTCTAACAAGGAGAAGCGTATGACAGCACATGAATGCCTTTTGCATCCTTGGTTAACCGGAGAGCATAGTGGTAGCACTCAAGCTCTTAACCGTGATCGTTATTTGGCGTATCGCGAAAAATTGCGAAAGAAATATGAAGACTTCGAAAAATATTTATTGCCAATGGGAAGGCTGTCCGAATACTCTTCTCTGCGTAAATTACTAATGGAAAAATATAAGATTTATGATACGGTAATTGACCGAAGACAAGCAGCGCCACGATTTGTTATTCGACCATCATCCCAATTCTGTTATGAAGGACAGAGCGTAAAGTTCTATTGTCGATGCATTGCCATAGCCACGCCGACGGTTACCTGGTCCCACAATAATATTGAATTACGACAGAGTGTCAAGTTTATGAAGCGCTATACTGGAGATGATTATTACTTCATCATCAATCGTGTCAAATTAGACGACCGCGGTGAATATATAATACGTGCAGAGAATCATTATGGTTCAAGGGAAGAAGTTGTCTTCCTTAACGTTCAACCATTGCCAAAGGAATTGCCCAAGCTCCGTACGGAATCAACGCCAGTTCGTCGACGAGAGCCTTTGCCATATACGTTCTGGCAAGAAGAATCCGAATCGGCCCCCAGTTTTACATTCCTATTGCGGCCGCGAGTTATGCAGGCCCGCGACACCTGTAAACTTTTATGTTGCCTTAGTGGAAAACCTGTGCCCTCGGTCAAGTGGTACAAGGATGGTCGTGAGCTTAGCAAATACGAGTATGCCATGACACATTCAGATGGTGTCGTCACAATGGAAATCATTGATTGCAAGCCATCCGATTCCGGCAAGTACATTTGCAAGGCTACAAACCGCCATGGAACGGATGAAACCGAATGCGTTGTAATTGTTGAAGGTAAAAAACTATAGCTTTTAAAAGGGACGAAAATTGCAATTTTATATATTTAATATTTTCTTCTTACATCAGACTGTATTCTGGGGCTTTATTTAATATTCTGCTTAAAATACATTATCAATTGTATAGGTATCTAGCAAGAAAATGAACTCTATTGTGGTCCACAATTGCACATTTACGTTGGGTTATATATGTAGTTCAAGTTCTGTATATAATATGATATATAGAATTTGTCTTTTTTTATATTAAACAAAAATGTTAAATATTACCTACGTATAAGTGAGTCTCTTTTATAGTATTTTAATAATTTAAATTAAATATTATTATATACTAAATGTAAAAAATTAAACTTTTTCCCAGGAGAATGGGTTACGCCTGAGCAGGCCCAACTTGCCCACAATTTTCTGTATTCAGGAGGTAAACTATGAATTAACAAATAATAAAATTGAATAAAATTATACCCATTTTATTGTCCCTGGCATGCACCTATAATACATCAACTGAACACAATATGAAAATAATAGATGAGTTCAAGTAAATACAATTTTTTGTAACATTAATTAGGCAATTTTCCAGTCTAAATATTTTAGATTGCTTAAGGGGATAATTTAGATATTTTAACAAATCCAAACATGACAGTTAGTTCTCCTTTTGAAAAGATCAATACTTTGTACAGATGTTTAAAATAATTTTATTAATTTGTTTCAAAATACATATAAAAAACAATCATGAGATTTACTAATAATGTTAAAAAAAAATAAAATAGTAAACCTTTTCTACCATGCATATTGTTGCATATACTAATATTTAATCAAACCAACAAGTACAATTTATGAGATATAATAATATAATAATATTTTAAACAGACCGGAAGTACATAGAGCAGCCATTAAAGCCAGCACCGCCACCAATAATTTCATCTCGGCAGTACAACCCAACTTCTGAAACAAAGGCAAGAGCTGTCATTAAAATCTTTCATTGTTTTATAATTAATATATAAAAAATCGCCAGGCCAACAAAAAAGACGAATCTTTAGCGGCACAAAATAGCATTTCTAGCAAAAAGAAGTACGCATCGAACAGCTTACAGGCCCCTGGTAGCCCATCAAGGTCACGCAGTGCTACCAAAGAACTAATACGTAAGTAATTAAAAAAAAAACCTTAATCGAAGAAAATTTGAACATGTGTAGATCGAGTCAGCTTTGAGGCTGATCAAAAAAATATATGTACTCGAAAATGACTCCTTCACTGTTTTCGCAACCTACTGCCTAAAAAGAAAGGTAAAAAATAAATATGGCTTATGGTTTCCTTCATATATTATTTCGTAGTTCCTCCGGATGACTCTTTGATGTGCAAGCCAGAGTTTACTAAAGTCCTCCACGATCTAACTATTCATGATGGCGAACAATTGGTATTAACTTGTCAGGTTAAGGGCGATCCAGAGCCACAAATAACTTGGTCCAAAAATGGAAAATCTATCTCATCTTCGGACATTATGGATTTAAAATATAGAAACGGTGCCGCAACCTTAACCATCAATGAGGTTTTTCCAGAAGATGAAGGAGTCTTTACTTGTACGGCCACAAATTCGATTTGCGCTGTGGAAACTAAATGCAAATTAACAATAAAGCGTAAGTATTTTAACCTCAAGTCAAAATACAAGAACAACTGCGTCTTAGCTTAATAATTAAATTAATTGATTTTTCCTCTTTTTGTATTTGTTTTAGCTCTCGATAAGAATTCATTAAAACGCCATGTGATTGCCAGTGACAAGGCACCTAAGATAGTTAGTCACTTGGAGTCGCGCTTTGTTAAGGACGGCGACGCCGTAACATTGGCTTGCCGCATCATCGGCGCCGAACACTTCGATGTTGTTTGGTTGCACAATAACAAGGAAATTAAGCCTAGCAAAGATTTCCAATATACAAACGAAGCGAATATATATCGCTTGCAAATTGCCGAAATTTTTCCGGAAGACGGTGGCACCTATACTTGTGAAGCCTTTAACGATGTTGGTGAATCCTTTAGCACCTGCACCATTAATGTATCTGTGCCCGGAGATGAGCCCAAGTTCCCAGTGTTCGTAAAGTTCCCCACATCCGTTTCAGTAATGGAAACAGAAAGTACTACATTTGAATGTGAATTGGACTCGGAACTTCTTAATTTAGTGTGGGTTAAGGACGGGAAACCAATAGACGAAACACTTTCACGATACTCATTTACAAGGGATAGCAACCGGTATTGTTTCACGGTCGCCAAGTGTAATTTGGACGATGTTGGCCAATACCAAGCAAAGGCTGTGGCCAAAAAGGGTGAAAGTATATGCGCCTTCTCATTAAACGTACACAATACAGAATCGTAAGCATACATACTTGGCTTAGGAGTATACCCAGAAAATTTAGACTGCTCATCGAAAAGTCTCGCTATCATCATCACATTACGCATTTCGAACCATCATCCTTCCTGGAATATTAAAAATGTATAATTTCACGTATTATATGTAGAAATACTATTAATTTATTTTATAATCTACAAATGTATATTCACATTTTTATAAAAATGGCTACACGAAACTCACTCACAGATCCTTCTACTACGGAAATTATAAGGCCTCTCATTGCTTGGATGACTTTTGGCATCCTCAAAACTAAGATCTTTAAACTTTAGCCATTCAAGTATTTGAGACTATTAAGTTTTTGAAATGGAAGATCGATCTGTTGTATAACAAGCGACAATAATAAAGACAAAAATGTGAAAAAGGCAGTAATTGACAAAAAAAAAATATTTAAAAAATAAAACAAAAATATAATAATATTACAACAGCAAATACTTGTTTATATGGCTATTTACCTTTTTGGAATTAATCTGGTAAGTCTTTTTTGTGATTATGTCATAAAAACTTCCATACGCATTGTACATAAGCTTTTTAGACAGGACAACACCCAGACAGCTGGCTTTAAAAGCTGTCTTTAAAAGCATACCTAAGAAGAAAAGAAACTACTTAGGTATGCTGATTTTCATTTACCCTTGTAGATTAAAATTGCATCTTTAGGAATCCGATACAATTACATGCTCTGGTTTCCACGTTCCCTAGAATCAACCGTTTTCGATTTTGAAAACGAAAATAGTTGATCCCGCGTTTATAGTGTTAAGATTTTTTCGGTTTGGAAACGAAAAAATTTAGGGACCGCACTATGATCCAGCCGACCACTTTTCTTGACCAAAATTAATAACTCCGTAAATGCAAGAGATATCAACATAATATTTTACCAATCGCTATTTTTTTTCTCAAACTCATAATACTGGATTAAAATTATCCGAATCTAGAAACTATATCCTACAACTTGTATAGGGGCGATTTCCAAATTTTTGAGATAAATAAATGACACTTCGATTACTTCGAGATTATGTAATTTTAACAATATTTAAAAACTTTTATAGAAGTTGGATTACAATTTTTAAAAGTTTACATAGGAAGAATTGAATTGCCCAAAAAGGCGGAAGGAAACGAACCATTAGCCATGGCTGGAGGTGCCTGGCGGCAGGCATGAAATGCACCCGGGCTGGGATGACAGCCCAAACGTAGGCGGAAGGCGTGACTGCTACCACCGGCGGGCACGGGGGGGAGCAAACCTCTCTGTGTGTCGCCAGCGGTTACACCTCTGATGTGACGGGAGCAGGTAATGTCACTTTGGAACGCTACTGCCAAAAAAACCACGCAGAGGAAGTTAAGCCGCTCACGTGCCATAGTCGATAAAGACTCGGACCTTGAGGGTGTGCAGCTTTCCAAAGAGAAGGAAGAAAGCCTTCTCTGCTCGCCGAAACCAGGCACCAAGAGTCTAGGGCGCAGTACAAGGATGCCCTCCGCATACAGAATCGGCTCCAGGAAAAAGCCGCCCTATCCCCATAGGAGAAGGTAAAGCTTACCTGGGCAGAGGAGAAGAACGCTGAGGGCAGGATTTACTTGGCCAAAGTCCCCCACATGAGATCGACGGGCGGATTCGCCAACAAGGTGAAGGAAACGCTTGCCAACAAAAGGCAACGCTCAGCCAAGAGCGCCTGTATGGACACACCGGGGAACAAGCGGCAACGCGGGCCTAAGGAGGCAGGCCCTCCCCAAATGGCGGAAAAGCCCAAAGGGCCGCAAAAGTCAGTAAGGTGACCAAGCGACATCTGATCGTGACACTCATTGACAGAAGCTGTCAAGATGACCGAGGCACGGTGGAAGATGGATGGATGCACGGATGGAGGAAGATCCCGAAGCTCCCATACCCACTTCTGATGGTGCTGGGTAGCTAAATGGGGTCAAAATCCTGAAGTGCATGGATGACCCGACGAGAAAGTGGCTGACGCAAGTGGTCTGCCAGTTGGAGGCGCTGTGGAAGGGAATCAAGCTGGAGGTGGTGGACCGGGAGCTAATCCCATCCATTCCAAAGGCGAAGGTACTCTTCCCCATCGCAATCCAAGCAGACCGGACGCTGAAGCTGCTGCAGAGTCAGAATCCGGAAATACCATCGGACTGGAAGGTTCTGCACGTTGCGCCCCTATCACCCAAGGAGGGGGGGCAAAGTGCAGTCCTCCAGATAAACAAGGAGGCAGAGAACATTCTCTATCCCAGATACGGAAAGATGGCGTGGGGCATGGGTAGCGTATACCTGCGCCACAAAGATTCTCACACCCTGAAGGCAGATGTGGTTGAGAAGGACCTAGGTCGGGAAACCATCGTGGATGCCGACCGGGAAATGACGCTGGATGAGTCCGACGAAGGAGAGGACGGTGACCTGGCCGTAGTAGTCAACCCGCCGTATGGAGGTGAGTCCAGTACCCATGATACTCAGGGTGCTCAGCTCAACCTACATAAGAGCAAGATCGCGTCGGTGGAACTCCTCATAGCCATGGAGCAAGGACCCGCCGACATAGCTTTGGTTCAGGAGCCATGGATCGCCTCAGGCAATGCCATCGCCGGAATAAAGTCCGGAAATTACAAATTCTCCATCTACCAAAAGCAAGCAGAAACAGAACCGCCGTACTTGTACAGAAGGGTCTACACGCTAACCTTATGTCTCATTATAGCTCTGATGACCTGACCGTGGTGATGCCGGAAAAAAGCGCCTTTTGGTAGCTTCCTGCTATATGGCACAATTCTTCAAAATCGCAAAGCAGGCGAAAGATAATATCATCAATGAAGGAATACAAAGTCCTACTAAGGGACTACAAGAAGGAAATACGCGAGGCGCAGAGAAACTCGGGGAGAAACTTCTGCTCCAATATAGAGACTGCCCCAGAAATGGCTAGACTCCGGAAGCTGCTATCGAAGCAGCCAACCACAAAGAGTCAGCTCAAACGCGACGACGGACAATGCACTATTATCAATTCGGTCAGATCGACATACAACTTTACCTATCGGTATTATTTATCCCTAGGCACATACATATAGTATGAAAATCGTTCGGATCACGAAACTATATCTTATAGCTCCCATAGAAACGTTCGGGTAAAACTTTAGATAAATTATTGAAATTTAAGGAGCTGAAATTTATTGCTCTTTTAATACCATATAGCAATTTTGAACTCATCAGATATCGCTTTCCCTAAGAACTAAAATAACTAAAATACCGGAATTCAGTGTTTTTCCATACAAACAGTAACCAAATTGGCTTTGGAGACAGTGAGGTTATAACATTTGTCACGTAGGCATGCAACGCAAGTATGTATGCGTATGTGCATGAATATGTGAATATGCAAATGTGTCCTGGCATATGTAAAGAAATTAAAGATGAGTGAAATGCAATCAAAGAATCAAAAAAGGTTTTGAAAAAAAAAAAATTTTTTTTTTTTTTACATGTGGAAGAAAATTAAAATGTAGAAGCGTTAAAATGTGAAGAATTATCTGACAAAGATCAGAGGCAGTTAGCCACAAACTAAGCTGACAAAAGTCAGAGGCAGTTAAATAAAAAAAAAATGTGAAGAATTATCTGACAAAGATCAGAGGCAGTTAGCCACAAACTAAGCTGACAAAAGTCAAAGGCAGTTAAATAAAAAAAAAAAAGAAATGAAAAAAAAATAATCTGAAAAGAAGTTTTCAGAGGCAGTTAGCCACACACACTCACTAAGCTGACCAAGGTCAGGGGCAGTAGAGACAGACAAGCAGATACATGTGTATAAATGTTGATCAATGTTGGTCAATGTATGTACATATAAATGTTAAAGGAACTGATTAAGTGAAAGAAATTTAAAATTTATTTCAGATAAACGCGGAATTATTCATTAAACCATTCTTGTGCGAAAGCATTGACAAAGCACTGCTTTGTAGCGAGTGGGAGAAATGGTTGAGAGCATTCCACATCTACGTGGAATCAGAGGAGATTACTGCGGCCAAGAAAAAGAGGACGAAACTACTCCATCTAGGTGGAACGCAGCTACAAGCAGTAGCGTTTTCACTACCCGACGCTTTGGTCGAATTCAACGAAGTTGAACAAAACGATGTATTCCAGGTATTGTTAGACAAGTTAACAGCGTTTTTCTCCCCAAAGAAAAACTCGTCCTTCGAAAGGCATATGTTCAGGAGTTTGACTCCATCTGATGATGAGAGCTTTTCAAAATTTGTACTGCTTCTTAGACAACAAATTAAGAAGTGCGAGTTTGGATCAACAAAAGCTGAGATGGAAGAAATTTGCCTTAAAGACAGTAATCGATACATGGGCGTCGGGCGACCTAAAAAGGAAACTATTAGAGAAAGAACACTCATTGGATGAAGTAATTCAGGCTTGTCAAATTGACGAGGAAATAAAGAAGGAATCTGCGATGATGACAAGGAATACAGCGGAGCCGGTAAATAAAGTCTCGACAAGTAAACCACAGCGAAATTCCGAATGCGGGAGATGTGGACGTGTTGACCACAAAGATGAATGCTCCACTTGTCCAGCTCGACAGTCGACATGTAATCGTTGCGGTCGCCTAGGCCATTTTGGACGAAAATGTAGAACGAAGTTTAAAAGGGGACATTATCAACCGAGATCGAGAAGCCAAGACGAAACATGTTCCTCCACTAAAAGGTCAAAGACGGAGAATTGTTTCAAAATCAATTGCGAAGATCAAGAAGAATGGATTAAATGCCGGATTGGTGGGGTAGACATATCTATGATTATTGATTCTGGTTCTCGCTATAATCTCATCTATCAAGACGGGTCATCCTGAAAAGGAACGAAGCCACAATTTTCAACGTTCGCCCAAACTCACAGAACCAGTTCAAAGGTTATGCTTCAGACCAAATATTAAATGTAATTTGCGTATTTGAGGCACCAATTTCTGTTGGTAAACAAGCGGAAATGATTGCCTCCTTTTTCGTCATTGAAAAAGGGAAGCAGTCATTGCTGGGAAGAGAAACGGCCATTAAGTTGAATGTACTACGGCTGGGACTGCAGGTGAACCATATCCAGGAGGTATCAGTTTTTCCGAAGTGGAAGGGGGACAGAGTCAAATTGGCAATAAATCATAACATAAAACCAGTACAACAACGCATGCGAAGGATACCAGTCGCGCTGGAAGACAAGGTTCGCGATAAAATCCAGGATGCACTGAAGCGAGATATCATTGAACCTGTAAATGGACCCAGTGCCTGGATTTCGCCAATGGTTCTGGTTTTTAAAGAGAATGGGGACATCCGATTATGCCTGGATATGCGGCGAGCAAACCAAGCCATTCTGAGGGAAAATTATCCTTTGCCGACATTTGAAGCGTTCATGACTCAACTTAAAGATGCTAGATATTTCTCAAGGCTGTACCTCAAGGATGCATACCACCAACTCGAGTTAGACGAGGAAAGTCGAGAAATAACAACGTTTATAACTCCTTTAGGACTATTTCGTTATAAGCGATTGATGTTTGGAGTCAACTCGGCGCCAGAGATTTTCCAGAGGAGACTTGAGTAAGTACTGTCAGCAGCCACGAATGTCCTAAATTACATCGATGACATTATCGTTTTTGGAAAAACTGAGGATGAGCATGATGCGGCATTGGAAAGAGTTTCCGGCATTATAAAAGAAAACAATGCGGTATTAAATGAAAAGAAATGTGTCTACAAAGCCTCTAAACTGACCTTTTTGGGACACATATTATCGAGCCAAGGCATTGAGGCCGATCCAGAGAAGATTAACACAATTAAATCTTTTTCATCCTCCAAAGAACAAGGAAGAGACCCGGAGTTTTCTAGGGCTAGTAACAAATGTGGGAAAGTTTATCCAAAGATCGAAAGATGGCTCCTCCACCTCCAAGCTTTCAAATTCGTAGTCAAGTATAAAGCTGGAAAGGAGAACATTGCGGATACTTTTTCGCGACTATGTAAAATAAACCCAGGGTATTGCTACGACATGAAAGGCGAACATAGCATTCTACATGTAGTTGAAAACGCGACTCCGTCGTCTATGACTATAACTAAAATTGCAGAGAAAAGCACTCTCGACGAAGAGATAGTAGATGCAATGTCGTGCCTGCAGGATGAATCGTGGAACGCATCATCTTCAAACAGTCTGTTTCCGTTCAGACATGAACTCTCATTAATTGTATCCATGATGCGAGGAACCCGCATAGTCATTCCATCGTCGTTAAGACAGGCGATCTTAACGTTGGCACACGAAGGTCATCCAGGCGAGTCGGCTATGAAACGGCGAATACGGTCCAAGCTATGGTGGCCACAAATAGATAGGGATGCGGAGAAATTAGTCAAATCCTGCAGAGATTGCATAATGGTATCGCAAGTCTTAAACCCCACCGCGATGAAGCGAACAACATTTCCAGAGGGTCCATGGATTTATGTAGCTACCGACCTTTTGGGACCATTGCCAAACCACGAACACATTTTAGTTTTCATCGACTATTACTCCAGGTATATGGAATACAAATTTCTTAAATCGATCTCATCAATTTCGTTAATCGGAGCCATGAAAGAAATTTTCTCCAGATTAGGTTATCCTAAAAAGTTAAAGACTGACAATGGAAGACAATATGTCAGTACAGAATTTTAAGAATATTGTAAGCAATGCGGAATAGAGCAAGTAACATCGCCACCTTATTGGCCTCAAGCTAATGGGGAAGTTGAGAACATGAACAGATCGTTAGTGAAAAGGCTGAAAATTGCGTACACCAACAAGAATAACCTCAAGGAAGAAATTCAATCATTTGTTATGATGTATAATGTTACTCCCCATGGAACCACAGGGTCTGCACCAACAGAATTGATGTTCAATCGAGTGATAAGAGACAAAATCCCGGGAGTTCAGGATTTGGTAGGCGAATACAGTGATTCAGCAGAAAGAGACCGGGATTTAGTAAACAAACAGAAAGGGAAAGAATATGCCGACAAGAGGAGAGGGGCTAGGGAGATTGATGTTAAAGTAGGCGACAAGGTTTTTCTTAAAAATGTAATATTACCTCACAAACTTACACTGAATTTTGACATCACTGAATACGTCGTAGAAGGAAGAGAGGGAGATATTGTAAGAATAGCGAGTGGAGGCAAGACCTTGACAAGAAACGTGAGCCATGTGAAAAAGATTCCACCATTACAGTTACCAGCTGATACCGCCGATCACTCTTCACACTCCCGGAGTACAGGTGATGTTCCGCAGCCCTCCAACTTCAGGATACCGGAGATATCTAAGGAAATGGAAGCGACTACTGAGGCGACATAGGATTCCAAAGAAAGGGCTGAAGCTGAAGCTCGTCAATAAGGAAGGGATGTAGGAACCTGTACTTCCGAGCTAATCAAGTTGGCTTTGGATTTACATTTATGTTGGGACTGTCATTGTAAAAGCTAAGTCAGTCTTATTCGCCGAGGCAAAGTGTGCAGAGCACAGCGAGAAAATATACGTGTAAAACGAACGTAATTATTTGTATTTTTGGTGCGTAAAACCGGGTTAATACATTATCTAAAGAACATTAAAATTGCACCAATAGTGCGCCAAAGGACACATTAAGACTAATAGTTTTTTGCTCAGAATTGACAATGCTTCAACATACATTTGGACGCACTGAAAACTAATGCAAACTTCTATTTCAAAACTCTTCCCAAAGTTGAAATTTGTTCCTCAAAACTCAGCTTAAGATGCATTTATAAAATGACAAAATATCAGTATAAACACGCACAATTTAAACAATAAATGCATTTAACATGTAGTTAAAACCTGTGAAATCAGTGTCTATTAGTTTTTTCCTTTACAGATGGTGTCTTACACCAAAGATCACTTCGTAAAAATTGCAAACTTAGCGGACGTGCTTTCGGATGCAACAGCGTATTTTGCAGCTGTGTTGCTAACATATGCTGTTAAGTATTGCCATTTTGAGTATGGGGCATAAGAGTTTTAATGTTTGGTTAATACAATCTCACTAATTTTTTTTTTAAAAAGAGCATTTAAAAAAAAAATGACAATACCACATAAAGTGGTCAAAAACCTTATAGATCAGTGTACTGATACCCAGTGTACCCTAACAGCACTAATGCATGCGCATTTCCCAGGATGCACTGAGGTACCCTATGCGAATAAGCACCAAGACCTAGCAACTGGAGAAGAGCATCTCCCAAAAGATCTAATATCCTCTAGTAGAATCCACGGGGCTATAGACTCATTTGCGAGAATAAAAGCACCAGGCCTAGTTGAAATATTCCCAGCCATGCTGCAGGTGACCCAGGAAGTGATCACCCCATGGCTTTAATGCAATATATACAGCAATATATACATGCAACGTTAGCATGGACGCAATAATGGATCGCCTAGAAGCGACCAACACGCCCCCCGCTATCAACTTGTGGATCAGAAATCTTCTGATTTGCCGTCGGATACAATCAGATTGGGGCACCGCTTCCATGCACACTGGTCCCAAAGTCCAAAATTTGTGCAAGAATCCAATTTTCTTTTTTAAGAGTTGGGCGAAAACAATATTTTATTGCGATAGAGTAATATTCAGGGCAATTGAAAATAATAGAGTTTCAATTGAAATTGCATCCCTGCGATCGCTGGCAGCCCTGGAAATCAGCTAATCGTTTACCGCAAACTTTGGCATTGCTTTCTCGCGAAATTAATGCAAAGTTTGAAAACAAATTGTGTAAAATCTAATATCTCGATTGCTATAATTCAAAATGGATGATAATTATGCAGGTATGTGAAATATTATGTAATATTGCAATATTTGTTATATGTGTAATTTCTTTATTAATATGTGTTTTTGTGATGTTATGTGTTTTAACAATTCTAACCTAACTTTTGTCGTGTTCCGTGGAATAAAGGTATATAGTATTTAATCGTATTTAAGAAACTATTGATACAGATGTTATCTTTAACATATACATTTTTTGATTAAACTAATTTTTTTTGCCCGTTTTTGCCCGATTCCATGAAATATTGTTTTTTGACAGACAACATCGATTTGAGCTATGCTGAAATGGTAGAGGTTTGGCTGGCAAATGGTCGTGAAAATAAAAGTATTTATGATTTTGTGCTGCAGCATATTATTAAAACAGTAAAGGAACATATAAAGAACCCCATAGACAATAAAATAGCAAACTTTGTTGCTGCATTAAAAACACGGTTAAACAATTGTAAGCGGGATGTTTAAAGACTTAAGAAGAAGCATGAAAATTGGCTCGCATTACGTTTCAAAATCAAATTATTACCATCTGATTTTATGGAAGTGGCCCCCAAAAATGCAGGACGCCCACGACTAAACTATGATGCAGGAAGTTGCCGATTAAAGCAAAGATTAGCTGCCGATCTTTCATCTAAAAATAATAACGACGTTAATCTTCTTGCTCATGCAGCAAACTTGGCTGCAAAAAAGGCGCGATTGACCGTTGAGGAAGTATCTTCCAAAGCAGAGCCTGTACCTTTCACTCCAGAAGAAGCCTTAGACTTTTTAATTGAAAACGGCTTTACAAAAAAACAGTATATGAGCATAAGGCTGCAAAGTAAATGCTGGAATTGCGACATTTATCCGAGCTACAAAAAAATTATCGCTGCAAAAGATAAGTGCAGGCCTAAAGGAATAAATATTACGGAGTCTGTCGCTTCTGTTTCACTACAAAACATGCTTAATCACACTGTCGAACGTATATTACAATTACAAAAAGACATATTTGACGTTTATCCAAATATTTGTAATATGAAATTAATTGCCAGTTATGGATTTGACGGTTCAACTGGCCAAAGTTTGTACAAACAATATTTTGAAGATTGTATACCAGATACATTTGATGATTTGATGATGCACATGATGATGGAGATGACTTGGACACAACTGAATTTACTAATGACTATTCTTTTGATTTAGATGTAGAAAATGATTAATTTAATAAATATATGTGATAAAGAAAATAAATAAAATTAGCCGAAAACTTTCCTCATTTTCTATTTTAGTTATTTTTTCATTTTAAATATTTATTTTCTGATAAGAAACTAAAATCTAAGCCATGTAAAACTGAAAGCAATATCAATTGACAAACGGACGTATGAGTAATTTTGTTGTTTATAAGGGGAGGTAAGGAAGGCGTGGCCCGATCGCAAACAATTTTTGCACAGGCTTTTTATATCCAACAACCATTAACTGTACCAAGTTTCAAGCGTATATCTCCATTTTTCTAATTACTGCACAAATTTTTGACTTTGGGACCAGTGTGCCATGGTGAGAAAGAGCGCACCAATAATAACAGCTTATGCGGCATAATGATCACGGAAGTCTGTCCATCGACCCTCAGTTCGATCATGGAAACAACGCTCAGGGAGAAATGTGAGTGGGCGGAGAAGGTAGGACTCAATATCAATGCGGATAAGACGCACCCCTCTCTGAAAATACTAAAAGAGTACCCTCTCATAATCAAGAACATCCATTTGAAACTATTTGCCTCTCGTTTTTTCTCTCCTTTGAATCCAGGTTTTACCCTTCGATACCGTGCCTAAGATAAATTTTTTTCTTCGCGTCATCTTTTGTAAATTTTATTTATAGTTTTTCTTTTAAGTTACTTTTTATTGGTAATTAGCATGCAATCAGATATTGATATAAGGCTTTTTTTGTTTACTACAAATTACATTTTAAAGCCGTTCCTATTCATATCTTGAAGGGGACTTTACAATTAACTTAAATTAATACAGATCCTTCCAATTAAAAAAGGAAAGATGGCAGACATTAGAATGCTCCATTATAGCGTTTTTTCTAAGGTCTGTTTTATTATTTATTTATAAATTTATGTTGATATAAAATGGAAAATGGAATTGTTTAGGACCCTTGCTTTAAAATGATTTTATGATTTTATTGACATATTCAACCTATATAGAAGCTTTTTAATCTTTAAAAACCCGAAAACTTATCAGAATTGCATTAGCATTAGCAGTGTATGGTAAATTCTTCTACATATTTATTCATATATATATATATATATATAAATATTTTTATTTATTTGATTAAGTTAGGTTCTTTATGCAACATTATAACCCAAACTGTGTGTAACATGTATGTAGCAATTTTTTGTTTTGTAATAAAAATGCAATCATACTTAAATTTGTAAATTTTAATCCTTGTGAGATCTTTGTTTTTTTAGTATTTATGTGTGCGACTTGACTTGATGTTTAATTTATTAGTTTGGTATCACTTTTATACTGGCAGTGCCTTTTTTAAATAATAAATCAAATTAAGCTTTTTATGATCTTTAAAATGGCAAATTGTATGATATTTTCAGGAATTGGCTACATATCATTTCTTATATTTGTTAGGTTAGAGTTACCACTAATAATTTTAATAGATTTATCCAAGACATAACCACTACTAGCTAGGTTAGCCAAAGACTCATTAGCTGTATCTAAAGCATATCCAGATCCAGCATCTTTTGTTTTTAAATTGGGCGTGCTTGAGGTCGAGGAGTAATCTTGCAAGATATCCAAATTTGTGACATTCTCTAGTTGGAGGAGAGAGTTGGCCGAGCTGTTTAGGGAGCCAGTGAGTCCTAAAAAAATACATATATATATTTATACATTTAATAAAGTAAAAAATTGAATAGTTCTGTTTACTATTCATTCCATTATTGTTCATCAAATGCGGTAAATATGGCATAGAAGCTGGATAAAATCTAGATGTTTCACCAGAATCCGCTGAATGCGCTGACGTTGTTGTTGTTGAAGGTAATAATAATCGTGTGGAGATATCATTAACGCATGCTTTTCTTAAACCTTCTGCCAAGATATCTGTATCTTTTTTTGTTATTAATTCGCCTTCGTTGACATTTAAGTTGGCCAGTTTCGTGAGCTTTAAATCGCAATGACTATTTTCGTTGTCCCTTTCAATGGATAACGAAATGGATGTACCGGATGTTGAGGAATTTATATTTGTTACTTCATTTGCGGACCCTTTATTGACACCTGGAAAACATATATTTTTATTATAAACATATTTATTTTTATGTATTATTATATTATATATCTCTTCCTTATAATACCTGTTACTGGGGACTGATTTCCGCTCGTGTTACAACCGCCACTTGTAGTGCTAGGCGGCCTGGGCAGTCTACGGCGCAGCCAAGGATGCTTCAACGCTTCTGATGGTGTCAATCGCTTTTCTGCATCCCATTCTAGGCAACCGCGTATAAAATTAAGAAACAGCGGATCTTTACATCCATCCAGCGCCTTAGATAAACTCTTGGAGCAAGGTGGACCGCGTGGCTTGCCCCTGCGGGACTGACCACCGATTAGAACCACCATACCATCGGACATGGTGCGAACAGTGCAGTAGCGGGGATATCCCTTTGGGCTAAAAAATGATTTTGATCTCTTCGAACTGGCTAATATATTCCTATTTGGCATTCCCAACACTTCAATAATGCACGCCAGTTGATCGCTTTCATTTTCGCCCGGAAATAGGGCATGCCCCGATAGCAACTCTGCTAAAATACAACCCAATGACCACATATCAATGGCTCGGCCATATTTTGAGCCTAATATAACTTCGGGAGCGCGATAGAAACGTGACTGGATATATGTGTAGATTCGTTGATTTTCAAAACACGACGAACCAAAGTCAATCACCTGTCAAAATAAATATATATATAAATAGTATCATGAAAAATAAAACATACTATACATAGCTAAACTAAGATATATTGTGAACTGGCTTCAGGCTGTCTTAAATTTACTCCAAAAGCCAATAAATGAGCGCTCTAGAACCGGCAGGAGAATTAAGTCAGAAGTTTTCAACGCAGTGAAGGGTCGCTTCCGACCCTACGAAGTACATATATTCTTAATCAGCTTTAACAGCCGAGTCGATATATCCATGCCTTATCCGTCTAACCGTTTTTATGCAATTTTGCAGATAGTCTTCTTGCTTTTTTACTAGTATATTAGTCGCCGAATCGGACGACAATATCATATAGCTGCCATCAAAGCAATCGGAAATTTTTTTAGAAAAAAATTCTAGTTTCGCTGTTTTTTTAATGTTTTTTTCATTTATTTTAAGATTTAACCATTTTGTATTATTCAGAATTTCGGTTTTAATTTTATGGAAATCGGACGACTATATCATTTAGCTACCATAGGAACGATCATTAAATGTTGAGAAAAATGTAGATCTGGGAATGGAAAACTGTATCTGTAAAAATAATATTAATAGGTACTTTGTTGTTGTTCAGCAAATATACAGGTAGTCAAAAGTATTTACACATGGAACCAATTGTTGGACATCCCAACTTCTCTTATTCTTGTTGTTGTTAACCAATTTCAGTAAAATATTTTTTATCACGTAGCTTGATCTATGCAGAAGCAACCCAAAAAGAAATGCGAATGATATCGGTACATGGGGAAATAATAAAAACAAAAGAGTAGAAGCATGTATTTACACACGTTTATTATTTATACACGTTTAAAGATGATTCGCGCTGCTACAGAATTTACAAAAAAATATGTATATGTCGGAGATAACCGTTATTTCGCCTGCGCTGTCTAATCCAATCTGTCCTCACGCCACTTTTCCTGTGGCCCTTTCACCTTTTCTTAATTTTCACTCAGACGTCAATCCTAGACAATCTCAAGCTGTTTCTCTCACTGTCTCCTATTGTTGCGACAGACGAACAGACCTCACTCATTAACAGACAGTCTTCTGTCCTTGTCCTGTTACCGACTCAACTGTCATTGCGGCTGCGCGCCAGCGACACCTACAGGGCTACCAATGCCTGAGCATGCCGAATAATTCTGTTGTCCATGGCAACAAGCATTCCAAATTTGCACTTAAACCAACTTTCCGACATATATATATATCAGAGAGCGGCAGCAAACCACCGGATAAACACCGAGTATTTTTGACACCCGAGTTATTTTTCGGCAACGAGAATAGGGTGCGAGTAAACACTCGACAATAATTCTCGTATATTTGTGCACACAAGCGTAGTTCGTCTACGAGTCAACAAGTTGAGCAAGAAATGCTCGAAAGAGAAGTGAGTAAAAGCGAGAACACAATACTCGAGCCTAAAACAACACCCGGTGACTAGATGCTCTCGTTTATTTTTGTGATTCCTTTTGCAATCTGGTACAACCAAAATTCATTTAAGTAAATTATAAATACAGTATACATTTCCTGATTTCTTGTTCTTTTAATTAACCAAAAATAATAACATATATGTATATGGTACATAGTTCATTCTATTTTTCGACACATAGTAAAAAAACTGAATGCTAATCGAACGAGTGGGTAAAGCACACAAAAACTACTCGGGTGACTTCAAAACACCCGAGTATTTTTTGTGTGCTTTACCCACTCGCTCGTTTACTTATGTGTGCTTCAACTACTCGCTCGTTTAGTTATGTGTGTGAGTGCCACCGGCACCGAGCAACGAAAAGTACCGGGTGTAAAATGAATAAAAACAATCGCTGAAAACGTAATCGGGTGCTCGGTATACATGCCACTCGTTATACTCGTGCAAGTTTATGTGTGTGCGACTCGTTTACTTTATTTGCCGGTGCACAGTGGTCGAGCTTGTATGGAGCCGCGGCCATAAATACTTCTAGATGTGCTATCGCTATGAAACTTTCACCAAAAATCTAGAAAAATGTTTTAAGTATATCCACAAAAAATTGGCCATATTGCTCGACTATATCATATAGCTGCCATAGGAACAATCTGTTAAAAATCCATACTTAATATGAAAAACTTTTTTGTTTTTCAAGATATCTTAACCAATTTCACAGATTATATGTTTGGTACAGGTTCATGCATTCTTACCAAATTTGGTTAAAATCGGATCTCTATATCTTATAGCTCCCATACAACATTTTTATAAAACTATTTTTTTCCAAGACCTAACTTTAATTTTTTAGTTTTTGATCTCTTAATGAGAACGTTGGTGAAATATAAGTGCCCAAAAGTAAAAAAAAAATTATGCACTTATATATTGTGTGTTTATTTTGTCCAGCAACAAACTTACACAGCTTAAGGGGGGTAAGGTTAATTGGATGCAAAACTCACTACTTTTCAAAAAAATGTTGTGGCGAAACGGCTAAAATTAGCTTAATGAGTTAAATACCATATAATAACACAACATTTGAGCAATTTTTTTTTAATTTTTGTATTAAAAAATATTTACATGCTTACGAGTAATAGCGAATCTCCTGAGTCCCCACAAAAAAAGTTTATTTTCGGTGTACATCCTATCCTAGCTGTCCACAAAAACATCAGATATCAAAAAAATGTATTGTATTCACTAAAGGATAAGTGCTCCGAGGTACTCAGGTGACGTTTTTATTTTTAAAATTTTTTCCCGATTTTCTATTACAACCCGGATTATTGGCTAAAAAATTAGGGTAATTTGTTTTGTAATGGCAAATTTGCAGCCGCAGGTAGCCGCAGCTAAAGTAAACATTTTTATAATCTTTAAATATCAGTTAATGACGGCACATAAATTTCATTTGGGGGCAACGGGGGGAAACTACTTAAAACTTTACGTAAACCCAACATTTACGAACTAAAAAGACGCACTTTTTTAACAAAGATTTACACGAAACACAACACAAATTATATATATATTTTTCTGTACAAATAAAGTATATACCTTTATCTACCATATCCAGTCCAATTTTTTTTGGTTCAACAGCGTTTTATATTATAGTTTACATTTTTAAATTTGGTCTGTGCACTCCACTGCTGACAAATTAAAAGTGCATGAATACAAAAACGCTTTTGTCAATCTATTTTCAGAAAGTCCCGTTAGAAATTCCAAGTAGACCGTATTGCATGGTAAACTTTGGACAATCAGCTGATAGAAAAACCATGTTTCGCTTGAATAGCTCAAAATCAATTTTTTTATTTTTGGCCTATGGGCCCGACCACTGTGCGGTGGTAAGAAACACCGGCACCAAAATTTTGACAAGTGTGAATGGAGTTGTCGAAACAGGCACCCCTGCCGTTCTCTGATATATATATATATATATATTAAAATACTGAATATTATGGATTTATTTGCCAAAACTCGGCTAAAACTCGAAAAAAAATAAAAATGTAATATTTTAGTCTACAATTTTTTAAATCATACCAGTTTTTTTTTTTGGTAGTCTTACTACAATTTAATTAAAAAGGAGAATAATTGCAAAAAAAGCAAAGTTGAAGTCAAAACCGTCATAAATCTACGTTAAATCAATCAATCATATGACAACTAAATGGAAGATTTAAGAAAAATCCTTTTATTTAATCATATTAACATCAGTAAAATAGCGATGGCAAAATAAAAACAAATAAAATAAAATAAAAAACATTTATTTACTCTAGAGTATACTAAAGAGCTTATTAATTTTGGAACTATGTTTTACGGACTTTTTAGTCTTCAGATTAATAACAAGGTTCGTTTAGAACATTTATATTTATTATTATTAATTAAATATACCACAAGAACATAAGAAGAAAAGGGCACAACTACCTATTAGATATATGTGACTCTGTCAGTCTATATGTCTATCTAGTTATCTTTTTTTGGATTTGGTGATGTGATATTAATATCACATTAAATCGGTCTGAATTATTTAATATTCTGAAAGATCTTTCCTTTTTTATTTTCCGAATATCACGTGGATCCTGCAACTTAATGGTGCTCAATATAAAAAATGTTTCAACAAATCTGTTTATGCAGTTCTACCATAGCATTTATTTAGTTTTGACTTAATATTATTAAAAGCAGTTAGCTATCATTAAATGTCAAATTGACTATAATTTGACTATACCTTCCTAAACTCAATTTTTAGCCAAGCTGATGCTAAAACTAATTTTTCTAATTATTATGAGAGTAACTTATGAGATTTAAGCCTAAAAGAATATTAACCAGAATTTTATTTAAAAAGAAAATTTATGTGTAAATATCTTTGACGCGAAATAAACGTGTGTAAATACTTTTACATGCTTATACTCTTCTGTTTTATCATTGTTCCATTTACCGTTATCTTTCGCATTCTATTTTGGGGAGCTTCTGCATAGATCAAGCTACGCGATAAAAACTATTTTAGGGAAATTGGCCACCAACAACAAGAATAACTACTAAAAGAAGTTGCGATGTGCAACAATTGGTTTGTTGTGTACATTTTTTTGACTACATAAGTATATTTATAGTTTTAAAAAAATATATATAAAATATAGTTTTGTACCATTTAAAAATGTTTTTGAAATTATATCAAAACCATAGAATACATTGTTTCATATACATACATACATATCTTCTGTGGGTTTTATAATCATTTGACTAAAATTGATCGATTCTTAATGATCCAATTGCGAGGGTACAGAAACTTCGGCGTGCCGAAGTTAACTTCATTTTTAACTTTCATTTTCTATAGTTGTTAGATTATTTATTTACATATGTCTGTACTTTATTAATTTCTACTTGTTTCATAATTTTGTTGTGCTTTTACTTTTTTTCTTCTTCGCTTTATTGGTTACACTGTTTACTGTTTTATTGGTTACAAGTTAAAATTAAAAAAAATTTTTTTTTTTTTTTTAGCGATTTAACACCTTCAGACTACTTTTTGTGGGGCTACGTTAAGGGAGGATATACATGTAAACCAAAATTTTGTTTCCCAATTTTTTTTTTTTTTTTTAAGAAATAGTTTATTACTTAAATTATATACTGTGTAAGTTTCATTTTCATATTCCAACTTTAAGTGCCTTAAATCAAGTATGCACGCAAAGTATACAAGTGTTAACGTGGGCGCATCAAAAACTTTAAACGTCTTTTTCTCAGCTTCTAATTTTTTCATTTCTACCTATGCTATGGATACGATTCACAAAAAACTGTAACATATCGGAGTGAATCAAAAATTATTATGATCAGCATGAAAATATCTTCTATTTGAACCTAAATGAAAATGAGTATTACTATTTTTTAAGAGCGTAGAAAGTGAAATCCCTATAAATGACGTTTTTTCCTTCAAAACAAAATTTAATTTTTTTGTCACAATTTCTTTTTGGTTTTTATACCCTTGCAGGGTATTATAATTTCAGTCAGAAGTTTGCAACGCAGTGAAGGAGACGTTTCCGACCCTATAAAGTATATATATTCTTGATCAGCATCAACAGCCGAGTCGATTTAGCCATGTCCGTCTGTCCGTCTGTCCGTCTGTCTGTCTGTCCGTCTGTCCGTCTGTCCGTCTGTCTGTCTGTCCGTCTGTCTGTTTCTACGCAAACTAGTCCCTCAGTTTAAAAGCTATCTGAATGAAACTTTGCATATAGTCTTCTATATGCTCTCACTGCTATATATGTCGGAACAGGCCGGATCGGACGACTATATCATATAGCTGCCGTACAAATGTTCGATAAATTTTTAGAAAAAAATTATAACTTGGCTGTTTTTCAATATTTTTGCGATATAGCCATTTTATATTATTCTAGAATTTTGGTAAAATTTTTATGAAAATCGGACGACTATATGATATAGCTGCCATAGGAACGATCGGGAAATTAATAGAAATAAAATTATAGCTTCGTTGTTTTTCAACGCATTTTTATTTACTCTGAGATATACGTTTTTTTTATTATTCTAGAATTTTGGTATAAATTTCATAAAAATCGGACAACTATATCTTATAGCTGCCATAGAAGCGATCGGTAAATGTATAAAATATATAAAGCTGGGAATGTAAAACTGTAACTGTCAAACTCTAAACATAATAAGTATAGGTAAAATGTAATGAAACTCTGTTTTGTGAGTGTCTTCAGCATTTCAATCTAAAAAATAAACATCAAAACCAATCTGCAAGGGTATACAAACTTCGGCGTGCCGAAGTTAGCTTCCGTTCTTGTTTAGGTTCAAATAGAAGGTAAAAATGTTATGAATACAAAAAAATTTTGTTTGAGGATTTCCGACACAAATTACGTGCTCTATCGTGTCTATAGCCGGGAAACTCAAGGCTCGAGGCGCTGCGCCATATTTTCCATAGGTCCGCCATTTTGTAAAATATTGTTTATAACAACATTTTTTTTATCATCTCCGATTCTACTTTTAACTATCTCCAAAGTTTCACGAAGATTGCTTGACTATTTCCTACATTAAAAAATTCACGAAAAATATCTACATTTAGACCGTTTACATGTATATCCCCCCTTAATGCTCTGTATAGACAGGCAAGCCCGCTTCAATTGGAAGACAACATTGAAGCATGTATTTTATTTATTTGAATATAGTGTTCCCAAATTGGACTAGCCGAATGGACCATTTCAAGCGCAGTCGCGGTCAACATTTGCATAAAATAATCTTTAAATATTAAATTATATGGACCGTACTATCAGTTCTAATAAAGATATCATGAATTTTTCTGTATTTATTAATTTTTTTTTTCCTATAGCTCTTAAAAAATCACCGTTAACTATGTTTATATATGTACAGCTCACCTTTATACCGGAACGACCTTGTTGCTTAAGTAAAACATTCTCCGGCTTCATATCACAATGGATAATGTCGCTCTTATACAAAGCATCCAAGCATTGCAGCAAAGAATGAGCAAATTTGCGCACCAATTGAAGGCTGAAGCCTTTAAACCCGTTCTTTTTAATCAATTCGTAAAGATTGATACTAAGAAGCTCAAAAGTGATGCAAGTATGATTGCGAAATGTAAAGTAATCGAACATGTGGATAATGTTCATTGTATTATATTTATCATGACGCCGCAAATGGTGAAGAATTCGAATCTCCTCCTGTGCCTGACGATGAAACCTCTTCTCGTTGCGCACAATTTTAAGAGCAACATGTTCGTGGGTTTTATGATCATAGGCCTTTATCACCTGCCCGAAGCTGCCCTTACCAATTATTTTCAACATCTCATAACGATACGCCACATGGTCGTGTGGGACGTGTATATAAGCACCTTGTTCATTATCATAATCCGAATTATTGGGTCCATATACGCCGGGACGCTTCTTGGCATTCGCCCCAATAAAATATATCTGGGGATAGGCTAGTATTTCTGTTCGTTCGTAGGGAGTTAGCTTATGCATATACAAGATCATAACTTGCTGGGGCGAAACAACAAGAACTTTTGGCTTATCCTGCAATGCACTCTTCTGCTGGCCAGACATGATGATTTGTTCGTGAAATAAATAGCTTTGATTCTCCATTGGTTGGGGACTCTCATCCACTATGGGTTCAGTTTGTGCCTTAGCCTTACTGCAGCTGCTTGAGATAGTAGTGCTTAAACTTAAATTGGGAACCTCCGTTTTTGTTAAACTGGTCACGGCATTTGGCAGCGATATGGCTAAAATGTTGTATAAAATTATTAATTTTAGTTTTATAAACGTTATTATTATTTACCTTGAATAGAGGCTGAAAGCTCAAAGCCATCGGAAGTCGAACTGCGCTGATGTAAATGAATATTGCTGACAAGCGAATTTGTATCTGGATCTGACAATTCCGGCTGCATATCTTCTTGCCGATTATAAAGCAAAGCCGATGAGCCATAGCTCCTGCTGAAATATTGAACCTGCCGCTTGCCGCCTCGACACCCTTGATGTTGGCTTGCATTATGGGTATTAGTTTGAGTAGTAACACCAGCCGGGTTGGCCGTCGAGTTTCGGTTAATCATGTGCTGGACCTTAAGCTGAGGTATAGACATTATAGATGGAGGCGAAGAATTGGCTTTTGGTGACTTGAGGATTAGTTTTTCGTCTAAAAAGCTTTCACCGGTAGCAGCAGTAATCCGAATTGACTTTTTGCCACACAGTTCAATATGATAGATTTTCTTCAATGAACCAACCATAGTATTCAGGTATACATACATACATACGTACATATGCACAAACATATGTACATACACCGATATCCGAGATATTTTTCGTTATTTATTTTTTCATTGGTTGTTTTGGTTTAAAATAGCATTATAATTTCAACCAGAAGTTTGCATTTTTGGATGGAATAGTGTTTTTAAACTTCTGGTCAATAATACTTATTTTTTATTTAAACTGCTGAATTATTGTGTGGGCTTTATCTTAATTTATTTTCTTAGTAAGTTACATATGTATGTATGAATGTTTGCATATAATGAATGTTGCTTTATAGAATCATTCCAAATAATTAATAATAATTCGTTACCGAATAAACGTTCAGAATATAGTACAAAAACACAATTTCACATTTCATTAATATGTACATATGTTCATACTTTTGTACATACATTCACCGAATTATTAAACTGTAGCGGAAAATGTTAATACATCTTAACCAAAATTATATGAGATAACACTCTCATTTCATTCTGCCAAACGTTATTTTAAAATATATTAAATATATAAATTATTGGTTTAGCTTTAATAATACACAATTTTTTCTCAAGAACCTGTAGAGATGCGAAAACATCGATTTTACTTTTATCGATGGCTTTTAAAACTGTGATATATAGATATATTTTTCAGGGACCGCAAATATCGGAAAAAATTTTGAATGAAAACATCAAGCAAGATTTCATGCATCATGATCAGCAAAAACGGAGAGTAATAGGGTTTTCCCACACACCGTCAAAGCGCAGCCACCGTCTGTTGAACAAACGGTCCATAAGGTTTTGCCGTTCCGAATTTTCTCAAATGGACCGGCATCAAAGCGCATCGAAATCTAATACTGTCTTCCCACACAGCACATTTGTGAGGAACGTTTGGGATTTTTCACAAATGTGAAACTCGTGTTCCCACACAACATTAAAACACATTTAACATCCGAACAGCTGATCGATCAGCTGTGGCTCATGAAAACGTAAACAAAGGCTGTCGAATTGACAGTTGCAAATTTGAAATGGAGCATTTACCAACTATTTTGGCTGTTGTACAACAGCAAAAGGCACAGATTGCGTCAGAATTTATCCGCACTAAATTTAAATGAATTTAATGACAAGGAATTTTAGTTTTTCTAATGATTTTTCTCTAACAAAGAGCAAATTCCCCGAAGAGTGTCTATAGGTGGTATAGGCATCCAAAATCTTTAAAATAAGATAGAGGCAGGCGGTTTATATTAAATAGTAACAATTGGGGACATATTGAAAAAACGTCAACAACTATTTTGGGCATGCTTGTGCTTTGGCGCCACGTTTTAAATTCCATATCTCATTTGTTCCTCGCCAAGTTTGTTTACATTTTCGTGGTGAATGGTCAAATTAAGAAGAAGAATCAGAGTTGCACCGAAAAACTATCGCCTAACTATCGCCAAGCAAACCGTGGTTAGATTTTAATGTTGAACTAACGCCGGTCCATTTGGGAAAATTCGGAACGGCAAAACCTTATGGACCGTTTGTTCAACGGATGTTGAATGTGCTTGAATGTTGTGTGGGAAGACCCTATAATACTGTCTTTAAAAAAAAAGTGAAACTCGTGTTCCCACAGAGCTGCGTTAAAGTGCATCAGCATCCGAACAGCTGATCGATCAGCTGTGGCTCATGAAAACGTAAACAACGCTGAAGCGATGTGGGAGTAAAATGAATAGTTTATCAACTATTTCGGCTGTTTAAAAACAATAAAACCAAAGAATGCGTCAGATTTTATCCGCACTAAATTTAAATTAATTGGATAACAAGGAATTTTAGTTTCTGTTTAACGCAGCTCTGTGGGAACACGAGTTTCGCATTTGTGAAAAATCCCAACCGTTACTCACAAATGCGCTGTGTGGGAAGACAGTATAAGGGATTACTCTATTAAGTCTAACTAACGGACGGCATGACTTTACATTTTCCGTTTGCATAATTTGGGTTTATGATCTTTCGCGTTGTTGGGTACTAAGATAGTCGTGCTTCAGGCCAGTTTCTATTGGTGGTAGATTACAGCAGGACAATTTGTATGCTTAGTAGTGATCAGGCAAAACAAGTCAAGACAGGCCAGCTGAAATCATTTGATATCGGACTACAGCAAAATGGAATTCCATCATGGGCTATGGCTGTCGCGTGCCACTGTTTTTGTCGACTTCCTTCTGCAGAAGATGACAAGGACAGAATCCAGAGCACAGAAAGAGACATGGACAGAAGAGAAAGAAGAAACAGAGGTACGCGACAGCCGTAGCACCTGACAAAATACCATTTTCTCTGTTCTACGGCTACGGCTTCGTTGAGCTATATTTTGCTGATATTTAAGTCTGCTGCGTTTTTTTATACCGCTGCAGGGTATTTTATTTTTGTAAGAAATTTATAACGCAGTGATGGAGTCATTTTCGACCCTTTAAAATATCAGGCCTGCTCCGGTAATCGAAAACGGCAAGATTTTTTCGTTTTCGTTTTTGAAAACGAGAAATTGGTGCTCCGGTAATCGAAAACGAAAGATTTTTTCGATTTGAAAAACGGGCACCTTTTCTCGGCCGAAATGAAAAGTAAATGGCTGTTTTTATATGAAATCAGATCTTATTTACAAAAGGAAAAAAATAGTTTACTTAATAGTCTATTGATGTTTATTCCACACCACCACAAAATCATTCTGGCTGGTAGTTATTTTATAAAAAATTTATTCTGACCCCTCCTCAGATTTGACAACAACATTTTTGCCGTGTTCAACCAGTTTTCTCCCACTTCTATATATGTTGGAACGAGCAGGATCGGATGACTATATAATATAGCAGCAATAAAACAAATGTGACAAGAAAGGAAGCTAACTTTGGCACGCCTTGCAGATTGGTTTTCATATTTATATTATAAATTATAATGCCGAAAACAGTCACTAAACAGAGTTTCATAATATTTCACATATACTTATTATGTTTACAGTTTGACAGTTACATTTATACATTCCCAGCTTTACATTTTCTCTACATCTACGGATCGCTTCTATGGCAGCTATATGATATAGTTGTTCGATTTTCATAAAATTTTTACAAAAATTCTGGGATAATATAAAATGGCTATATCTCAAAAATGATGTAATAATATTGAAAAACAGCGAAGTTATAATTTTTTTTCTAAAAATTTATCGAAATATGATATAGTCGTCCGATCCGGCCCGTTTCGACATATATAGTAGTGAGAGTATATAGAAGACTATATGCAAAGTTTCATTCAGATAGCTTTAAAACTGAGGGACTAGTTTGCGTAGAAACGGACAGACGGACGGACAGACGGACATGGCTAGATCGACTCGGCTGTTGATGCTGATCAAGAATATATATACTTTATAGGGTCGACAACGTCTCCTTCACTGCGTTGCAAACTTCTGACTGAAATTATAATACCGTGCAAGGGTATAAAATTTTGTAGAAACCGAATTATAGCTTTGCCCTTTCTAAATACATCCTTTGACATTATCTGTCAAGATTTTCGTTTTAAATTTTATGAAAATCTAATGACAATATCTAATAGCTGTCATAGGAACTGCCCGAGATATAAAAGATATTCCTCAAAGTTTACTTTCAAATAAGAAATTAGTTCCGTTTCTCAAATATTTAATTAAAATATACGAAGCTAGTTTCTTTTTTTGTTTTTATATGTAGTTTGGCGCTTGAAAAATATTTTGCTTATGTTAGTACTAAGCTTTAAAGAAATATAACCGATATCTTTACACCCAATATAAACGATTGGTTATCGAATATCGATTTATTAAGACAGACCAGACTTAAAGTTGCCGTTGCAAATTTTCTTCAGTTAAAAGTAAAAATTATTCATCTGTTATTTTAGCAATTGTACATTAGTTCGTATAATATAGAAAACGAATAAGATAAAAATATGCTATAAATTCTTTTGCGTAACTTCCAACCTACAATAGATAAAATTTAATGAATTGACAAAGTATATAAATTCGCCACCCTTTTGCAGTTAATGAGAGTTAACTTTGTGTAAAAAATAACGGCTAATGAAAAATTCATGAGTTTAGTTTTAACGTTAACATAGGTGCCTACTTGTCAAAGACAGAAGAAAGTACATAAAGTTAAAACAAATTAATTAACCCCCCCTTTTTTTTTTTTTTTTTTAAATTGAACGATTTTTCCACCCTCTTAGGGAAATATATATGTATGTATGTATCTATATACAAATGTATATGTGTAACACGCTTCCAAAACAACGAAGATAACATACATACGTACATATCTATATACATAGGAATATGTTTGTTTTCGATTTATTCACAATTTTGATGTTTTCCTGCATTTATATATCTTTTTAAATGAATGTAAATAGTGTACATACATATGTAATATTTACTGAATTTATATGATCAATACAGTGTTTTATTGTTACTTGCAGCAACTAAGCTTTTAAATTTGTTAAATTGAGTGTTTAGTTGCAGTTTAGTAATTATTTTTTGGATTAATTCGATTCGAACTACACTATTGTATTTTATTTGTCTAAAAGTTTATTGTATTGATTAATTCAACTTTTTGACAATGTAGTAGAATTTACAGTAATAAAACTTTTTAAAAAGTATTAAAAGAAAAACAAGAAAGGAAGCTAACTTCGGAACGCCGAAGTTTGACAATGTAGTAGAATTTACAGTAATAAAACTTTTTAAAAAGTATTAAAAGAAAAACAAGAAAGGAAGCTAACTTCGGAACGCCGAAGTTTGTATACCCTTGCAGATTGGTTTTGATGTTTATATTATAGATTTAAATGATGAAAACACTCACAAAACAGAGTTTCATTACATTTTACCTATACTTATTATGTTTACAGTTTGACAGTTACAGTTTTACATTCCCAGCTTTATACATTTACCGATCGGTTTATATGGCAGCTATATGATAGTTGCTCGATTTTTATGAAATTTATACCAAAATTCTAGAATAGTAAAAAAAGCTTAGATCTCAGAGTAGATAAAAATACGTTGAAAAACAACGAAGCAATAATTTTTTTCCTATTAATTTACCGACTGTTTCTATGCAGCTATATCATATAGTCATCCGATTTTTATAAAATTAATATACAAATTCTGAAATAATATAAATTGGCCATATCTCAAAAATGGTGCAAAAATGTTGAAAAACAGCAAAGTTATAATTATTTTTATACAAATTTATCGAACATTTGTATGGCAGCTATATGATATAGTCGTCCGATCCGGCCCGTTCCGACATATATAGCAGTGAGAGCATATAGAAGACTATATGCAAAGTTTCATTTAGATAGCTTTAAAACTAAAGGGACTAGTTTGCGTAGAAACAGACAGACGGACAGACAGACAGACGGACATGGCTAGATCGACTCTGCTGTTGATGCTGATCAAGAATATATATTCTTTAAAGGGTCGGAAAGGTCTCCTTCACTGCGTTGCAAACTTCTGACTGAAATTATAATACCCTGCAAGGGTATAATTATATAAAGGAAATTAATATCAGCACACAGCATCTGAGTGGTATTCCAATATTCATTAAAATAAAACCGAAATTCTGAAAAATAGAAAATGTTTAGTGTAGCTGAAAATATTTTGAAAAACGGCAAAGTAATAAATTGTTTGTCCATACATTTTGCGATCTTTTCTATATTACCTATATGATATAGTCGTCCGAGCCGGCCCATTCCGACCTACATATTTACTAATCAGTATAGATTTAAAACTATTTGCAATGTTTCATTCACATAGCGCGAACACTGATCAAATATATACTTTAAAGGGCCAAAAAAGTTCTTCTTGTAATATAATACCTTGCAGGGGAATAGTAGTTGATAAATAAGAGACTAAAATAATTCGAATCGAAAAATTGGTTTAAAAAAATAGTCAACCATCTAAACTGCTTGGTCTATTTTATTCAGAGCAGCCATGATTGATCCTAGTTCGAGTGAAGAGGAGGGCGATGACGATTCCATTGCCAATGCATCTTCTAATAAGGGACGCCATCATGTTCAGCCGTCTAATAAGTGTGGCCCTGGCAATACAATTTCCATTCCACATTCTGGTCTGGGATCTAATATACCAACATCTGGCTCTAATGGGGACCTAACTGGGAACCATAGAAACTTAACGAATATTACTCATGCAACGTCGGTCAGCAATCGCGTTGATGCTGGACAAAAAAGTGTTGCGGGTGGCGGATCTGGATCTGGAGTGGGGGTAGGCGCTAACAAGAATCAAGACCAAGTACAAGGTACTAATCGCGTTGATGGAGGTGGTCTTGAGGTACCTAACAACGGAATTCCCAGGTAAGAATAAAACAATAAAATACATTTTTGTACAATCACATAGATGTGGTTAAATCATTCTTTTTAGTGGCATTTCGCAAGAAACTCTAAATCAAAGTATTGGCTCCTCAAGGGCCAATTCCCTGCCACGTCCCTTGTCGCCTTCGCCTTCTTTAACCAGTGAAAAGCAAGAAACTGGGGATGCACATGTAAGTAATTGAACCCCTTAAATTATTGTGGCAAAACTAGCTTAATGGATTAAATACCATATAATAACACAACATTTGAACAATTTTTGATAAATTTTGTATTGCTAAATATTTAGAGGTAGCGAAGTTATAGGGAGTCGCCTCCAAAAAAAAGTTGGTTTGCGGTGTACTGTCTCCAATATCATCCGATCTAAAAAAATTATACCTCATTCGTTAAAGGATAAGTGTCCCGAGGTATTCTCGTGGCGATTTTATTTTTAATATTTTTTCCCGATGTTTAATGAAAATTTGAAGTCAAAACCCCGATTTTTGACTAAAAAATTAAGGTCATTTGTTAAATAAAAAATACTATAAATTTATAAATTAAAGAAAGCTAAACGTGAGTACCTGTATAATTACCTAAAGAAGCTATGTTCCAAATTTCAAACCGATTGGTTCAGTAGATTTTGAGTCGGTGTACACGTGATGCTCATGCATTGAACACCAACCACGAAGGTCAACTCGGCATAACTTCGTACATTTTGCTATGTTCGATGTAAAACTTGGAAATAATATTTTTAGGATATTGAGCCTTAACACCACCCCCCCACACCCCTTAAAGTCCCAAAAGTGCCTTGAGGTACCTATTTTTATTATATTATAGGACAAACATGAACGTGAAGAAGACGAACGCAAGCGCCGAATTCAGCTTTACGTATTTATCTCACGCTGTATTTCATATCCATTTAACGGTAAACAGCCCACTGATATGACAAAACGACAGACAAAAATTACCAAACAGCAATTGGAAATAATAACTCAGCGATTTCAGGTAATAATCGTGCAAAATTTAAGGCGATTTTTAGTAATTAAAATGTCTATCCAATAATTAATGTGAAAATATTCATTCGATCAACAGGCTTTTCTCAAAGGCGAAACACAAATTATGGCTGATGAAGCCTTCCAAAATGCCGTACAAAGCTATCATGATGTGTTTTTAAAATCGGAGCGCGTTTTGAAGATGGTTCAATCCGGTGCCTCATCGCAACATGATTTTCGTGAAGTCTTTCGAAATAATATTGAGAAAAGAGTTCGATCTCTGCCAGAGATTGATGGGTTAAGTAAGGAGACCGTATTAACCTCTTGGATGGCAAAATTTGATATAATACTAAAGGGCAGCGGTGAGGAGGAATCAAAGCGACCGTCACGAATGCAACAATCGTTAAATAGTGAATTAATACTATCCAAAGAGCAGCTCTATGATATGTTTCAGCAAATATTATCGGTAAAAAAATTTGAACATCAAATTTTATATAACGCGCTAATGGTGAGTAATAATTGTTATGATGTACTTGTTATCACACCTGTTCCGGTTTTTACTCATGTTAGTTGAAAAATCCTAAAATGTTATCAAATTCACTTCCCTAGCGTGGACTGGAAAAGGTCTGGGCGCTTATTCATATTATTTATATGTCAGAGATAACCGTTATTTAGTTTAACCGTAGTCGAGCCAGCGAATTTTTTTCGCCTGCGCTGTCTTATCCAATCTGTCCTCACGCCACTTTTCCTGTGGCCCTTTCACCTTTTCTTAATTTTCACTCAGACGTCAATCCTAGACAATCTCAAGCTGTTTCTCTCACTGTCTCCTATTGTTGCGACAGACGAACAGACCTCACTCATTAACAGACAGTCTTCTGTCCTTGTCCTGTTACCGACTCAACTGTCATTGCGGCTGCGCGCCAGCGACACCTACAGCCTGAGCATGCCGAATAATTCTGTTGTCCATGGCAACAAGCATTCCAAATTTGCACTTAAACCAACTTTCCGACATATACATATCAAAACACAGGTCAACATGGTTTATTTGTTGGAAAGTTAAGGATCATTTGTGGAGTAATTAGCCTATCACGATTTTGAGACATTTGAGGTTATGTACTCGGGAAAACTCGGTTTCTTTAACTTTTGAGGTTATGTAGAGAGCGCAACAAATTTTGTTGGCCTTTTCCCCTCCATTTATATTATTTAGTACATGCCGAAAAAACTTTCGGAGTGTTTCGTTTTCTCATCGTTTCTTACTGCTCAAACACTATTTTTTTTTGTAAAAAGCAAGCACCGTGAAGAACTGCCATAGTCCATAAGGTTTTTTTTTCATTTGGACCGCCGTTAGAACGCATCTAAATCTAACCACGGTTTGTTGGCGATAGTGCAACTCTGATTTCTTCTCTTTAACAATAAAAATTAGACCATTCACCAAGAAAATGTAAACAAAGTTGGCGAGGAACAATTGAAAAATGAAATTTAATATGTGGCGCCAAAGCTACAAACATGCCCAAAATAGTTGTTGGTGTGTTTCTGTATATTCTTGCCCCAAAGTGTCTCCCAACTGCTATTATTTAATATAAACCGGCTACATTCACTTTATTTTATAGATTTTGGAAGCCTATACAACCTATACACACCCTTCGGGGCATTTTTTTTTTTTACAGAAAAATCATTAGAGAAACTCAAATTCATTTAAATTTAGTGCGGATAAATTCTGACGCAATCTGTGCTTAGCGGTTGTACAACAGCCAAAATAAATTTGTAAATGCTCCATTTCAAATTTGCAACTGCAACAATTCGACAGTCTTTGTTTACGTTTTCATGAGCCACAGCTGATCGATCAGCTGTTCGGATGGCGGATGCGGGAACACGAGTTTCCCTTTTTTTTTAAATCCCAACCGTTCCTCACAAATGCGCTGTGTGGGAAGACAGTATAGGGCGTTAGTTCTTCAGTGGAACTCTGATTTCATCTTCTTAAAGCCTAGTACTCTGACGAGAAAAATCCGCTGTATAAATTTAGACAGCGGCCAAACTCCATATAAAAAAAACTGTGTCGAAAAAAGAAGAAGAATAACTTTTAGCCACGTCGTTTTTTCCGGTACTCTGACGACGAAAATGAAGCCTGCGAAAATTGAATGGCGTTGCCAGATCAAGATAGTAAACAGCTGATATCGCGCTGTCTAAATAATTCATTTAATTGATTTATTTAGACACCCCTTATGGAGGGAAAGTTGAAGGAAAAAGGTGGCATTGATAAGGGCTGTCAAGGGGAAGGCCATAATATGGAATTTAACCCACAAAGGACATTTTAATGCCATATTTATTAATATTTTTTTTAAATATTTGTTAACAAACAGCTGTCCAGTGTGACCAAAGAAAATCCTTAAACGCCATAAAAAGTACATTTTCATGGCATTTCATGATTTTCCTTTAATTTTTTTGGTCACACTAGCTCGGTAGCGAAATAAACAGCGATTCCGCTGTCTAATTTAGACAGCGGGTTTTTCTCGTCAGAGTACTAGGCTTAACAGTGAAAATTTGACCAACACTACGAAACTGTAAACAAACTTGGCGAGGAACAAATGAAATAGGAAATTTAAAATGCTGCGCAAAAGCTACAAGCATGCCCAAAATAGTTGTTGGCGTTTTTGTTTGTATATTCTTGCCCCAAATGCGCTGTATGGGAAGACAGTAAAAGATACTGCCACATTTTCACAATTTTAGTTCTGGTGGTATTAATTAATTATGTGGTAAATTATGAGGTGGGGTCAGATATACATTTTTTATAAAATAACTACCTGCCAGAATGATGTTGTGTTGGTATGGAATAAATTTCAATAGACCACCGAGTAAACAATTTTTTCGTTTTGTAAATAAGATCTGCTTTCATATAAAAAAAAACGAAAACGAAAAATCTTTCGTTTTCAAATACTGGAGCAGACCTGATTATTTGAAAACACGGCCGTCACATTGGTCAATAGTAAATTAATTAATAATTTGGTCATATTGGTTCCCGAGCGAAATATAATATGTGGCAATTTCGATATAAAAACGTTGTGAGCGTTTTTTTTTACGTTAGTACTATAATATTTATAATAAAAATTATAATTAATTCGATAATTCATAATAATTAAATAAATTGTATAGTTGGACTCGGCGGATGAGCAGGCCGCTGCCATAAGACGCGAACTGGACGGACGAATGCAGCGTGTGGGTGAAATGGAAAAAAATCGCAAGCTTATGCCAAAATTTGTATTAAAAGAAATGGAATCTCTGTATATCGAGGAATTGAAATCGTCCATAAATTTGCTAATGGCGAATTTGGAATCGCTGCCAGTTTCAAAAGGAAATATGGATAGTAAATACGGACTTCAGAAACTAAAGCGATATAATCACAGGTTAATAATATTATGTTTCACTTGCAAATACAATTAAATTTTAAACAAAGAATTTTGTTTTTCTAACCTTTTGCTTCTTCTGTATGGGTATCTTCAGTACTCCGTCGTTTTTGTAAGTTTTTTCAATCAATTCTATTTTTAATATAAGAATCATATAATTGTATCATATATTATATATATAATATACTAGCAGACCCGACCCGCTTTGCTGGGCCCGAACTAATTATAGTTGACCCGGCAAACACTGTTTTGTCATGTATATTATTTGTAGGAAACAATACGGAAACAATGAGCATATTACAGAGTTGTCAGTAAATAAAATATTAAACCTTCAACAGTAATCTTAATATATAAAAATCTCCTGTCACTATGTTTGTTCGCTATAGACTCCTAAACCGCTTCCTCAGCTTGTTCAATAAAATTATACTGGCATCGAGTCGTTACGCGCTCTTCACAATTGCCCATAAAATAAATTTGAAGAAATTTCGGATTATCATCAGGCATTGACATCAATGATCCAATTTTGTGGTACACCTGGCCATGTATTTTGAATGTAGTTTCAGAATTACGTCCATCGGATGCAAGATCACAAATTTTAGTGGCCCCAAATGACGTCAGTTGGAAGCAAGAATTAAATTTGCATATTTTACGCAAAAATAATGTTGAGTCATTTGAATTTCCAGCAAGAAGGGATAATAAAGGTTCTGGCGGAGCAGGTGGAGAGCACGACTTTTCCTGCTGCGCAGCACATACCGGCAGTTTCATTCCGAAATTTAAACGCCTGACAATATTGACATACTTTGTCCTTTCCACCGATAGCAATTTTTGAATGCGCAGAGTAGTTAATATCTGGTGCATATTCAAAAGCAAGACGAACGAATGATGTACGAACTAATGAGCGACTGTTCCGCTGCCTTTGTCGTTCTTGTGCTTGTACTACATCCTATGTTTCTATCTCGAGCCGCTCTATTTCTTGTATTGACTTGTTCTGGCAACTGATGAGCTCTTTCGAAACGTCTGAGTCGTGCCACTCTGCTGCTTACGTTGTTGAGATTCGATCTTTTCGGTGGCATTTTGCTGAAAATAATATCTTACCTTCTTAATGTATTTCAAATGAGAATTTAGAGACTCACCACTTATAAACACAAAACAATAATTATGAATGACAAATGACAATTGACAATTGACAATCATTGGCTCATCCTTCCTTCAAAGTGAACGGACGTGTTTTTTTCTTGCGCTCCCGATTTGTGTAGAATTTGTCTATAAACCTCCGGGGTTTACTAACATTTAATATTTGGTGTTTCAAATAATTCCCGTTAACTTCGCGTGTGCATGCTACTTGTTTATTTTGTGCTATTTAATTCAATTTAAATTGCATTTTAGTTTGGGCTGCTGCGGTTGCTTTGCATTTTGCTCTTTTTGCATTCCCTTTTGTGCCTTTAGCGTTTGTTGTTGTTTGCGTTGCCGCGACAGCTATAAACGGTTCTACTCAGCGCTTATCTCTCGCTCTCCTGCTCGTTGCCCCCCCGCTCATCAAGTGCCGCTGCATTTAATCCCTTGCGCCCTCTCTTAAATATCGAAGTACAGTGGTAAGTCGTTACAATGTCCCATAATATGGTCTGCTTCGCCAAAAACTGTAAGAAAAATATTACTTACGGTGAACTCACCATCACCTGTTGGCTGTGTGACAACATAGTAATTTGAACGAAATCTGTTAAGCGGTTTAGGAGTCTATAGCGACCAAACATAGTGACAGGAGATTTTTATATATTAAGATGGTAAGTACAGGATTTATAAGATATGGTTAACAGATTTTTGACAAGGCACACAAAATAAATCACAGGACTTGTAAACGCTAGTTACATATTTCCTTATTTTCTGGTAATATTGTGTATTTTATTCTCATTTTCTTGCTTATTTAAACTAAAAAGGAAATTAATATTACGTTCGCATGGCTCATTATCGAAGCTGGAAGGCGACTCTGAGGATGGCTCAACGCAACTAACTAAATTAGATGTGGTTCTGACCTTTCAATTGGAAGTCATTGTTATGGAAGTTAAAGGTCTCAAATCTCTAGCACCAAATCGCATAGTTTACTGCACAATGGAAGTGGAAAATGGCGAAAAATTACAAACGGATCAGGCGGAGGCATCGAAGCCCATGTAAGAAGCTAGATTTAATGTCTCCATTTATATTATTTCCTTTATTTATTTTGATTATTTTTTATTAGGTGGGACACGCAGGGCGATTTTACCACCACACATCCATTACCTGTTGTTAAAGTAAAACTTTATACGGAAAATCCGGGAATGTTAGCATTGGAGGATAAGGAACTAGGGAAAGTAACTCTAAAACCTACGCCTTTATCATCCAAAGTATGTAATTGTAATTAAACTGAAAATATAACAAAAATAAAAGCTATAATATAGTATAATAATAATAAATAAAATTTTAATCCTAGTCCCCCGAATGGCATCGTATGATTATACCGAAAAATCTACCAGATCAGGATATTCGTATTAAAATAGCTTGCCGACTAGATAAGCCTTTAAATATGAAGCATTGTGGGTAAGATTATACTTAATTACTTAATACATTATAATTATATTAATTAATATTTTAATGTCTATTGCTTATTAGCCATCTGTATGCTATAGGTAAATCAGTTTGGAAGAAATGGAAAAGGCGGTATTTTGTCTTAGTTCAAGTATCACAATATACCTTCGCCATGTGTAATTATAAAGAGAAGAAATCAGAACCATCGGAAATGATGCAGTTAGATGGTTATACTGTAGACTACATAGAAGCTGCCAGTGGTTAGTATTTTTTTAGCAGAAATTTTAAAATTATTTTTTAAATTAATATTCTCAGTTGAAAGATATTCTTTGTTACACTTTTTAATAATAACTGCTGAATATAAATTTAAGTGAAGACATTTAAAGCTCTGATGTTCACTAAGTCTCCTATTATTTAGCAAACCTAATGTTTGGAATTGATCTAAATGGAGGACGTTACTTCTTTAATGCCGTCCGAGAGGGCGATAGCATTTCGTTTGCTTGCGATGATGAGAACGAGTGCAGCCTTTGGGTAATGGCTATGTACAGAGCAACAGGACAATCGCATAAGCCAACACCACCAATAACGCAGGATAAGAATTCAGCGTTGTCGAAAATTCAAGGTGGTAAGTATAAAGCATTTATGAAATATTCATTTTATATAATTTTATAATAAACCAATTAAAATTCAATAAAAATGCAAAAGAATACAATGCGAGCACACTGCCCTCTTTTTATACACTCGTCAAGTCGAGTCGATCTTGCCGTGTCTGTCGGTCCTTCAATTTTGAAGCTTCTGACTATTCTTACTACTATATATGTCGGATGACTATATCATATAGCTGCCATTGGACCGATCAGAAAATTTGTAACATAAAAATTATAACTTGTTGGTGTTCAACATATTTGAGACATGGCCATTTTGTACCATTTTAGAATTTTGATTTTAATTTTGTTTTTAATTAGATTTTTATATTATATAGCTGCCTTAGAAATATTCGGCACATGTAGATAAAAATCTAGAGCTGTTCACACAGCTTTTACAACTGCAATTGTAAAACTGTTAATTTAATACTTTATGGTTTACTTAATGAAAGTTCACATTGCTGACCCTTCTGGATAAGTATTTTCGTCTATTAGCGATGTGACCTTATCAAGAATCGTGCGATGCCCGACGCTCAGTTCTCTCCAGAGATTGCTTGCCTCAAGTCCCATTGAACTCTGCGCCGTCGTTTCCTTGATTAACAGGTCAACCGCCCTCAAATCCCCCGATGCCTAACGTTGTATTCCTGTTAGTTTTGTGATGTAGGATCTAGTGAATGTCGGCCACTATACCAGAGCCCCGTACGTCCATAGAGCCAGCTTTTACTCTGTCTTTAATGTTACGTTTCTATGAGAGCTTTGTGTAAAGTATTACTCCTAGCTATTTTGCCTGCTCTGATACTTGAAGCTCGAAGCCATAAATCTCGGACTGGTCTACAGTCTTGTGCTAGGATACGTTCCTTCTGCCAGGAGAATGACGTGATGTAAATATCATTTTCGCTTTACTCCACGGAAACAGTTTGTGTTAGTTTAATGCATTCCTCATAGATGGCTATAGGCCACCTACAGATGCGTTCTTCTGCTGCCTGTTTTATTGCCGGAATAATGACATCAAGACAGGGTTTTTTGATTTATCAACCGAGTTTATCGCCGATTGAATTTTATATCTTCGGCATGCCGAAGTTTTTATACCCTTGCCGCTTGCAATTGGATCATTAAGAATCGATCCATTCTGGTCAAATCAATAGAAGAAATAAAACTAAAAAAAAGTTCAATCGTATAAAATAAGTTTATTTCAGATTTTAAATATCTCATTTAAAAAACTCTATAAATATAAATGGTAAAAAAACGAAGTAATATCAGGTTTCATTACATTTACCTATACTTATTATTTTTATAGTTTGACAGTAACAGTTTTACACTCAGGTTAGGTTAGGTTAATCCGGACGGCCCTCGTGGGGCCACGCATAGGCCAATATGGCCCCTAGCTATACGGGGAAATTCCTGAATCTAGACCTAGAGACTATTTGTGCTGGTTTCGAGATCCTTGAAGATCAAGGTGTTTTTCGCAAAGGCAAAGGAGTTCGCATGGCATCCTCCTGGAGACCGACTTGGTGGCTGGGAACCCAGTAGATCCTCACTTAGTCGTGCTTAGGCTATCTAGTAACTCTCTGCTTGCCAGTACATTTTTGGAACTGACCGCTGATGATTGCATGGATCTTATAGCCGCTTGACTGTCTACAAACAAATAGACCGCCTCATGTGGAGCTCTGCTGCTTTCCTGATGGCGAATACTTCCGCCTGGAATATACGGCAGAAGCTTGGTAGCTTATACGACAGCCTCATTTCAGGGTCCGAACAGTATAAGCCCGCTTCATCTTGGCCTTTTCTACCCTCTCTACTACATTGGCCTTTCATGTCAGCTTGCTGTCAAGTACAATGCCGAGGTATTTGACTTGTGTTTTCGGGGTCAGCCTGGTTTTGTTAATTTTCGGGGTGATCCATTGCGGCACCTTGTATCTCTTGGTGAAGAGAATATCCGTTAATATTGAGTTCTACCTTGTCCACCCACTCACATATCTCCCTGAGCGTTGTTTCCATGGTCGAGCTGAGGGTCGAGGGACATACTCCCGTGATAATAATGCTTATCTCATCCGCATAAGCTGTTATCTTTGGTGCTGTCCTCTCGAATCTCTTGATTAGGTTGTCTACCACCAGATTACATAGGAGGGGCGAAAGGACCCCACCTTGCGGCGTGCCTCTGTGCGCTCCTCTCACCATGGAAGCGGTGCCCCAATATGATAGCTACCACCAGATTACGTAGGAGGGGCGATAGGACCCCACCTTGCGGCGTGCCTCTGTGCGATCCCCTCACCATGGAAGCTGTGCCCCAATCTGATAGTACCCACCGGCAACTTAGAAGATTTCTTATCCACAAGTTGATAGCGGGGGACGTGTTGGTCGCTTCTAGGCGATCCATTTTTGCGTCCGTGCTAACGTTGTTGAATGCGCCGGATATGTCCACGAACACTCCGAGTGCATATTCCTTATTGTGTAGGGGGCTCTCTCAATGGTGGCTATCAACGAATGTAGGGTCGTCTCCACTGATTTCACCTTCGTGTAGGCGTGCTGCTTGGTCGACAGTA
The DNA here is from genome assembly GCF_030179895.1 of Drosophila kikkawai. Taxonomy (NCBI): domain Eukaryota; kingdom Metazoa; phylum Arthropoda; class Insecta; order Diptera; family Drosophilidae; genus Drosophila; species Drosophila kikkawai. The sequence goes on along the minus strand of NC_091732.1, from coordinate 1,823,033 downwards.
GTCTCTCTACATCGTTCCTGATGTATAAGTGCAGCAATTTTTCTATCAATTTGAGTACAAATGAGGTGAGGCTTATCGGTCTGTAATCCTTGGGGCTCATGTGGCTGCACTTTCCTGCTTTTGTAGTCCCTTAGTAAGACTTTGTATTCCTCATTGATGATATCATATTTCGCCTGCTGGCGATTTTGAAGAATTCTTTGAGTTTGTTTTGTCGGAGTGAAAGGTCCTTATTCCACCAGGGTGGGCAATGCTGAAATTGACGTCTATAGACCTAAGCCAATTTTTGTACCTCCAATATTATGGAGTATTGGGAGAATTTGAATATTTTTATATCTTATATTAGCTGCCGAAAGTAGTGCACTCGGTTCTCGAATCTCGAAATTAAGTTTACGGACCACCGATGCAACATCGTCGATGAGTCATTAGCAAAATGTATTTTATTTTTTTTTAATTAAACAATACTTAATTCAACAGGTCGATCAAATTTTTTTTATACGGAGACTAAATGCAAACTATATGGAAAGAAACTTGCTATTGGTTTTGATCTTACCATAGATGTACAATTTGTGCAGTAAGGATTAATTCCTAGTACTCTGACGACGACGCTGTAATATGTGTTATAGCGGCCAAACTCCATATAAAACACGGTGTGACAAAAGGAAGGAGAAAAACATTTTCCCTCGTCGTTTTTGCGGGTACGGTAACGACAAAAATGATGCCTGCCAAAATTGAAAAGCGTTGCCAGGTCAAGAGAGTAAACTGATATCGTGCTATAACAATAATTCATTTCATTTATTCTTACAGGCCTTATGGAGGAAGAGTTGAAGGAAAAAATGGCATTGATAAGTGCTGTCAAGGCGAAGCACATAATATGGGATTTAACCCACAAAGGGCATTTTAATGCCATATTTATTAACAAATTTGTTTAAAAACAGCTGTCCAGTGGGACCAAAGAAAAGTCTTACAAATTTGTTGAAACATCAGGGCTACCAAAAATATGGGGCAAACGGAAGTTTGCTGAACCTGAGGTCCTTCATTGGTGGTTTACATATTAAAGAGGACAGGTTACGCTTTTAAATACTCTGGTATACAGTTAGCGTTTATTAGGCGTTGAAAAGTCCCGCGAATTTCTCAAAATTTGTACGTGATGGAAACTTTTAGTTCTCGATTTGGCAATGTACAGAGCAAGATCTTTCAGAATTGGAGGCGTTTAGTTTTAGTGTTATATTTTTTTTGTTGGCGACTAGCGGAAATAAAAAAAATTATATATATTAAATTACCAGAATTTAAAATAATATTGGTAAAAAGTTCAACACGGAGCCCGTGATTTAAGTTGTGTTTTATTTTCAGAAAGTAATCTAAATATAATCATTACCATTTGATTTTTATAATATAACTAATCTGTTCAACAGAACATTTTTTACGGTCCTTTTTTGGTGATCATGATCTTGCAACATGATCAGTGATCATTCGCGTTCAGTATAACTATACATTAGTTTTCAATGATCACAGGTCACGTATTTCAGCGCAAGGAGGATAATAAATATGTTTATATATTTATTATTATGTTTTGTATAATTATTATTAACTAGTAAGCCCGGCGAACTCCGTTTCGTCACCTTCGCCAAATTATCCGTTTCATTGAAGTGCTTTTTGGTAAACCACATTTTTTGTGATGTGTCGTGGTAAGAAATGTATTAGGGGAATTATCTAGGGACCAAATGGCCCCTGGGATGTTAAAATCACCAGGAACTACTAATTAAGGGGGTTTCCTGAATTAGGAGGCCAAAAAAATCGATTTTTTTTATTGCTTAAATCGATAGATAACTATCTATAACTATCTAAGAATATACCACAAAAATTTCAGAAGCCAATTCGAAGTATTTTCGAAGATACAGAGATGAAAGCAAAGGAGCGCCGAGCAGGTTTGCAGGCGCTTGGCGAACTTTGAAGCGCGTTTTCTCCACTTTTATTTTTACGATTCTTTCGAATTGGCGGGAAAGATAACAAAAAAACTTATTGACCGATTGAAACGAATAAAGGATTATTCTTTTTAGAATTAAATTCTCTTCTAAATGAACTTAAACGGTTGTTGAAAACCGCTTTTTATGTTTTTAAAGGCATGTTAAAAAAAAAAAAATCATTTTTCGGGATAAAATATTGACTTTAACATGCTGTAAAAAATATAAAAAGCGGTTTTCAACAACCGTTTTAGTTCATTTAGAAGAGAATTTAATTCTAAAGAGAATAAGCCTTTATTCGTTTCAATCGGTCAATAAGTTTTTTTGTTATCTTCCAGGGGATAAAACGGATATGGGCAACACCGGCGGCACAGTCTCACCCGCGACACCGAATTTTTCTAGCACTCAATCTCAGGATTCTTGGAATTTGTCCTGAGGTCGACTCATCACTGTAGTTCGCAGTGGGATAATATAGGAAAGCCAAGGGATTGTATGATGCCAATGATCTTCGTGTGTTTACGTGTTGTCTCAATCGGTTATATTCCCTTACTATATTTTGGCTTTCCTCGCTTAAGTTCTGTAAATATACTTGTTGCTGGCTTGCATGCCTTGTGCGGCGGCCGATGTTCGAACGTCGTGCTCTAGGCAGGTTGGACTATAGACAGCGTGGTTAATTTAACCTCAAATCCACATAATTTCGCTGTTCAACTTTCCACCTTAAAGATAAATGCTGGTTTCCAATTGAAATGTTAGGAAACGGAATAATGGCATGCTATATATCAGAGATGGCGCTGTATGCGAAAAATGATTTTCCCGCTTTTCTGTTGCAATTGTTTCTGAATTTTCTTTGCTGCAAAACTCACGAAGCCCGAGACCTTTCCAACGAATGCAAAACCGTGGAAATTGGTTCGTGCGTTCTGGAGTAAGGATCAGGAAGGAAACCCCTACTTTTTATGTAATAGATTATTTCAAATTTAATTTTTTTTTTAATTAATTCTTATAAAAATTATTTTTTTATTTGTAGACGCAGACAAGGCACGCAAACATGGAATGGAGGATTTTATAAGCACCGATCCCTGTACTTTTGACCACGCCACACTCTTTAAGACCTTACAGAACCTGACCCTCGAGTATAGACTCAACGATCCATATGCATCTTTGGTGAGTTTATTATACCATGGTTTAAAGGGAGCCCTTTAAAAGAGCCCGACAAAATTGGAAAAATCCCTAGGTTTTTGATGCGCTGAACTCAAATCAAATCAGCAAAAAATTCGTTCTTTTAGGTGCTTTTAAAGTGCTGTACCTTAAATAAGGTATAAATTCAATATCTCAGCTACCAATAAAGCAAACTGTAAAACCAAATTTTGAAGGGCATATTTGCATATGCCGAAACGATCAACCGTATTCAAATTGAACCACCTCAAAGGTATACCAAAAACCATATTTTTGGAATATCTAAAAAACCTGACGTAAACCTCCGAAAAAATATTTTGTGGTCTTTGGTTCCGTAAAGCTGTCAGCCTGTTAAGTTATTTATTTTGTCAATATTATTTATTATAAATTATTACTTTTCAGGGCTGGTTTAGTCCCGGACAAGTTTTTGTGTTGGATGAATATTGTGCCCGTTATGGGGTCCGTGGATGTTATCGGCATTTATGCTACCTTTCGGACTTACTAGATCGTGCCGAAAAGCAACATATGATTGATCCGACGCTAATACATTACTCATTTGCATTCTGTGCGAGCCACGTTCATGGAAATCGGTAAGATTCGTTTTTATTATCAATATAATTATTAATTTTTATTATAACTAAAAATTAAACTCAATTATATATGTCCCAGGCCTGATGGTGTTGGCAGCATAACACATGAAGAAAAGGAAAAATTTTCGGAAATCAAAGAGCGTTTGCGTCAATTGCTAGAGTTTCAAATAACTAATTTTCGATATTGTTTTCCCTTCGGACGGCCTGAAGGTGCCCTTAAAGCCACCTTATCTTTGTTGGAAAGAGTTCTTATGAAGGATATAGTGACACCAGTGCCACCCGAAGAAGTTCGTTTAATGATCAAGAAAAGTTTAGAGACTGCAGCGCTTGTGAATTATACGCGCTTGTCAAATAAAGCCAAGATTGAAGGTACGAAAGTTATGTTGTATTTTTATTTATTTAGCATAGTTGTTATATTGTAGTAATTTTTTGTTTTTTTTCTTCTTATATTACAAATGGAAAAAGATAATAATTTTGTATGTTGTGATTTTTTTTTATTATTGTAGTATTTTTTTCTTTTTTTATTAAAAATTATAGAAACAAATAATAATTGTTTGGTCATTATTAAGGAAACAATTATATATATAGATTTAAAATAACCACTAATTAATTTATTCACTCACAGAAGATTTACGTGGCGAAATTATAGTGCCGGCGCCAAAAAAACTTGAGGACCTGATACATTTGGCTGAGCTTTGCGTTGACTTGTTGCAACAAAACGAGGAACATTATGGAGAAGTAAGTATAGAGCCTATTATTTATTATTCTACTTTACCGCTTGCTTAATCGAAGTATATAACTATATCTCTGTATGAACTGTCTATATGTGTGTGACCATCAAACAATAAATTAATTTTAAAAAGTGTTTACAAATGTTGTCATATATTTTTATACATAATTTGTAAGTTGGATGTGCTTGAACCCCCCTTTTTTAACTATTTATAATTCCATCCATCCAATCGTATTGGTAGCCTTTTTTCCTTATTTTTAGCATACTTGTATTTTTACCTGTTTTGTTTAAATTTGTTTTATTCTTAATCCTTACTACAGAATTATATTATCACAACTGTAATATAAATAATATTTAGTAAAACATTTTTAATTTAAATCTGTGCTGACTTTAGTTGATTCTCCCATACTACTACATACCATATTATGAAAGGGCAAATTTATGTTTGCTAATCGTAAGGAAAGTCTACAAGAATTAAATTATATAACTCAGAAACTGGAGTAAGGTTATAATGAATAATATCTTAATTTTTCACTTAAATCTATACTATATACAGACGTATTTGTTGGAAATCAGTAAGACACATTAAATATCTTAAATTTGTCTATAAAAACACAAGGGCACTATCTATTCAAATAAATAAATATCAATATGGTTATTAAAATGAAGGGTTTGAAATTGGCACCTTTTAATTTCTTCTTTTTAATAATTTTAGGTTTAAAGATAATACAATTTTTCCTTACCACTATTTAACAACCTATGCCTATATTATGCCCTATGATTTATTTAGCTGCGCAAACACGATAAATTGGATAAAAGTAAAATGGGTAAGAAAGAAGATTGTAATTTGTTGGGCGAGGAGGAACTCCCTGAAGGCGAGGCCAATCCTGGAGTAAGCACAACAAGTGACGAACTGGTTAAAGCTGAATCAACCGAGGGATCTTCTTCATTTCGTTACTGTATGCCGACACACGCAGTCTATACTACGCCAGTACCAACGGCACGTATATACAAATTCGATTAGATTAGGGACCTATATCATATTTTATATATAAAGCCTGGTCAGGATTTCAGGGTTTTCATTTTTTTATTATTTAATGTATTCCCTATAAAATTATATAACTAAAAATATCGTCAGCTAAAACTGTTCCATACAAATTGCACATTCCATATATTTAGTCAGTCAGCGACCGCGAACTTTCTAAAAATATCAGTTAAATGACTGTAAGACCAGTCGCTAATGAGTTCGTATGAGTTAATAATTTAAATTGCCTATTAAAAAATCCTGTAATTTAAAATAGCTATAGGTAATACATATCATAGAAGCGACTAGGTTTTTGGATGGAAGTTTTAACGGGTTAATATTTTGGATCTTGCCCTATACTATAAACATACAGCCGATACAGTATTACTATTCAAAATTCAACATCGATTTTTAAATTTAATAATATTTATTGTGATCTATTTAAATCTTTTATTTTTAACGGACACAGAGAAATACTTTATTAATTATTGGAATCGATATTTTAACGTTTTGCATTAAATCTATATTCTGTTATAGGGTCTTCCCACAGAGCGTCAAACCGCAAACGAAGAAACTGCCCATAGGGTTTTGCCGTTCCGAAATTACTCATTTTGTACTGCGTTAAAACGCATCAAAATTTAACCACCGTTTGTTGGCGATAGTTAGGCAATAGTTTTTCGGTGCAACTCTGATTTCTTCTTCTTAACAGTGAAAATTAGACCATTCACTACGAAAATGTAAACAAAGATAGCGTGGAACAATTCAAATTTAGAATTTAAAAGTGGCGCCAAAGCTACAAGCATGCCCAAAATACTTGTTGGTGTTTTCCTGTATATTCTTGTTACAAGATGTCCCAATAATATAAAACTCTTGTTTATACTTTATTTTATAGATTTTGGAAACCTTTACCACCATCACACACTTTTCGGGGCATTGCTCTTGGTTAAAGAAAAATCATTGGAGAAACTCAAATTCCTCGTCATCTAATTCATTTTAATTTAGTGCGGATTTTGCTGTTGTTAAACAGTTAATTAAACTATTAATTTTACTCCCACATCGGCCGCTTCAGCCATCTTTGTTTACGTTTTCATGAGCCACAGATGATTGGTCAGCTGTAATTGATTGCAGCTCTGCGGGAACACGAGTTTCGCATTTGTGAAAAATTCCAACCGTTTCTCATAAATGGTCTGAGTGAAAAAACTATATTAGATACATTGGATAAATACAACCTTTCCGACCCTATAAAGTATATATATTCTTGATCATCATCAACAGCCGAGTCGATCTAGCCATGTCCGTCTGTCAGTTTCTACGCAAACTCAGTTTAAAAGTTAACTGATTGAAACTCTGAATACTCTCACTGCTATATATGTATGTAGGAACGGACCGGACGACTATATCATATAGCTACCATACAAATGTTCGATACATTTTTAGAAAAAAAATATTATAACTTGGCTGTTTTTCAACATATTAAAAAACATTTTAAGATATGTCCATTTTTTATTATTTCAGAATTTTTGTATAAATTTTATACAAATCGGACAACTATATCAAATAGCTGCCATAGAAACGATCGGTAGATGTAGCTATTCTTGATATGATATTCAAGGAGATATACTTATCGACTTTTCTTCTCGATTTCTATACATTGAGTTATTTGCAGCTACCTCAAGTAGAACTGGTCAAATATCAGTACGAGAATATGTGAAGAAACTGATCTCCTGACAACACGGGCTCTCTCTTTCAGAATCAAATGTTTTTAACTTTCAAAACCTAGCTCCTAGTACCACTAATTAATTATTTTATTTATTATTGTCTGAAGAAAACACACCTGGACATATATTTCCTAAATAGCATGAATTACCTAAATATTACTATATAAATTGGTTGGTAATATTATTTTGTGTGTGAAAATCTGTATGCAAATATAATTTTTAAATGTTGTATTTGTATTAACGTTGCATGTGTATTTATAATTACTATTGTTAACTTATAAATTCAATTAGTATGGTATTATATTTTTAATCAAAAATAAATAAATTAAAATATTCTGTCATTTAGGCATTTGCGTGGTTCAGTGACTTGTTGGTTGAACATGCCGAGATATTTTGGTCTCTTTTCGCCGTTGACATGGATCGAGTTTTATCGGAACAAGCACCTGATACCTGGGACTCATTTCCACTGTTTCAAATTTTAAATGACTATCTAAGAGCTGATGGTAAGTTGACCGGAATTTGGTGACCGTGAATTAAATAATTTATTTTTAGTCGATTTAATATTATTATCAATTAATTTATATTTTTGCTAAAAAAAAGATTAATAATAAGGAATAAAATTGGTTTTTAAATTGAATTAGAAATTGAAATCTTAAATTATTATATGATTTACATATAACATTTACTGATTTTCGGATAATTTTGAACACGGTTTAAACTTTAAAGTAAAATTTGGTAGGCCTTGGCCATTGAGCTTTATTATAAAAGAAACTTAAATTAAATTTGTAATAAATTAAAGTTAAAATAAAAACACTATTACACAATTATTTTCACAAGACAATTTGCGCAATGGCCGGTTCCATCAGCATCTCCGCGACACTTTCGCTCCTCTAGTTGTACGATATGTGGATCTCATGGAATCCTCAATAGCCCAGTCTATTCACAAGGGATTCGAGAAGGAGCGGTGGGAGAGCAAAGGGTACGTATTTGTATATATGTATAAAATATATTTTATTTTTCCATAAAATAAGGATATGTATATACCCATATGGGCATTTCCAGAAAAGGTCTACCCCTAAAACTAAAAGTCTAATAAGTCGATTTAATTGATATTGTTATGTATGTAAATTTAAATAATTATAAATAAACGGCATATTTATATATATTTTTTGTAATATTTTAGTCGCAACTTACAGGTATGATTTTTCCTCTGTTCGCGACCATAAGTGCTGCCTTTCCTTTTCGTTCCTATTATTACATATTAGTTTTTTGCTTTCAATTTTGTCTTAAGATTGTTTTATCAACAATAAACTAATGAAAAAATAGAAAGTGATAAGCAAGCCGTTGATTAACTATTAATTTCTTAGTTTCTTGCACTTTCTATCTTTCCGTACAGTTTGCGATCCCAAAACGTGTGTTTTTGTCATTACCTGAAATGCAGTCGGTCTAAACGATTGTTAATATATTTAAATATAGTCTTTTGTTCTAATTGAAAGAAAACAAGAAAGGAAGCTAACTTCGGCACGCTGAAAATATTGAAATAATAAGAAAATCTCATATCTCAGAGATCAAAATACGTTAAAAACAACGAATTTATAATTTTTTCTCTTAATTTCCGGATGGTTTCTATGGCAGCTATAAGATATAGTCGTCCGCTTTTTATAAAATTTGAACCGAAAATCTGAAATAATATAAAATGGCCATATCTCAAAAATATGCAACAATTTTGAAAAACAGCAGTTATAATTTTTGTTCTAAAAATTTATCGAACATTTGTATGGCATCCGATCCGGTCCGTTCCGACATACATATACATATAGCAGTGAGAGTATATAGAAGACTATATGCAAATTTTCAGTCGGATAGCTTTAAAACTGAGGGACATGGTTAGATCGACTCGGCTGTTGATGCTGATGAAAAATATATATACTTTATAGGGTCGGGTCCTTCACTGCGTTGCAAACTTCTGACTGAAATTATAATACCCTGCAAGGGTATAAAAATAGTTAAGATATATAATTTACATATATAAGAATGTAGAAACATTATTTGATTAAATTTGTCAGGGTTATACTGCCGAGTGAGAAGTAAAATTGAATAGTTGATCAAGTATTTAGGCTGTTTAAGAACAGCAAAACCACAGATTGCGTTAGATTTTATTCGCACAAAATTAAAATAAATAAGATGACGAGGATTTTGAGTTTCTACAATGATTTTCTCTAACCAAGAGCAAATGCCCCGAAGAGTGGGCATAGTGGTTATAGGCGACATTTTAGGGCAAGAATATACAAAAGAGCTAATAAAAGGCTATATGTTAAGCCTTCAATAAAATTTTTTTTCTTTCTACAGTGGTTTTGGAAATGCCCATATATTGTATGCACTATTATTTATTAGTATTACTTGTACTTGTACGTTAAAAATATTTATATCTGTAAATAAACATCGTTTTTAATGCATTTTTATCACTTAATTTACAAAAAAAAAAAATGATAAAAACAATGTTTATTCACTAATTCGAAAGTAAATTGAGAAACAGATACTAAGATACCTTGATTTGAATAGATGTAAGGAATCACAAAATACGTTATCATGTCTTTAAATAAAGGATATATTTTGTAGTCGTGTTTTTTTTTTTTTTGTTTTATTTATTATTATTCTTGTTTTAACTATTCTATGTATGAAAATCTTTAGGATTAATGCAGCCCTGAACCCAGCAGCATTAAATAATGCTGCTCAGGCGTTGAATACGGCAGCCCTCAACCCATCATCGCTACTAAGCGGCCAAAAAAAAGATCAAATCAATTTTTATGTGCCGAAAATGCCAAATCAAACAGCAGCAGCTTCAACTAACGACGATTTAAGGTTTTTAAAACGTAGATTTTATAATGTCTGCCTTTGGTTTATAATGCATTTTGTGTTTCTGCTAATATATTATGCATTATGCATTACTGAATTTATTGCATTATGCATTGCTGCAAAAACCTTGCCAATAATATCAGCGCATTCATAAATATGCATATTTCCCAAGTTAATAAATGATTCTCAGTAGTTTTCACTATTTTAGTTTCAATACTTACCCAGAAAACAATCAATTAGTTCACGCACATATTTAGAAAATTTGAAATGTTGTTTTTAAACCAGAAATAATTCAAATAATAATATCATATATCATTGCAAATTGGCATCGTATTGGAAGGAAATTTAAAATAAATATTAAATATATATCTCGATTGTAATAATATCGGACTTGCTTGTTATAGATATATTTAAGTGCAGAAGGCGATGATGGCGTTTTTATCTCTATCTTATTAGGGCTTACTTAACCCATAATAAGAACACATCCACATATTATATTATTGCATTTATTATATTAACAACATTATTAAATATATCGCACAGAAATTTCTAGATCTAATGTCATTATAAAATAGATAACATTTGAATATATTTTTGCGAACTCTATTAAAAAAATGAAGCTTAGCAAAATGGAAGCATGTGTCCCATATCAATTATTATATATATATATTATGTATTATATATATATAATATATATATATGTATATTCATAACCTTTCTCATCTTGTGTAAAGCAATGCATTTCTTATACAATATATGGGACTTACAAAAAGTTAGTTGCGTTTTCATATTGAGGTAGCTAAATGCTTTGTTTAAATATCCTATACAATATGTAAAATGTAATTAAAATCGTTTCTTCCCTATATACATATGTATCTAGAAATGGCTGTGCCACATCAGAGGATTTATTTTGGAAGCTCGACGCCCTGCAATCGTTTATTAGAGACCTCCACTGGCCGGATGCTGAGTTTCGTCAGCATTTGGAACAGCGTTTAAAAATGATGGCCGTGGATATGATCGAACAGTGTATCCAGCGCACAGATGCGTCTTTTCAATCGTGGCTAAAAAAGAATATTGCCTTTATATCAACTGATTATATTTTACCATCGGAAATGTGCGCAATGGTTAATGTGATATTAGATGCTAAAAATCAAAGCTTTAAATTAACCACAATTGACGGCATTGATTTGGTAAGTCAAAAAGTTTGGATGACAGAAAGTAATATATATCCGTTTATTAATTATTAATTTATTATTTCAATGTGATGTTGAGGATTCAAGAAATGAGACTAAGAAATAAGCGCCCAAAGCGAAATAAGGTCAAAATTGCCGGCGATATTTCATATAAATTAAGACAAATTTTAAAAACTAGGCATCGGTGCCGAATTTGACCACTGCAAGTATACTTACTTAAAATGCGGTGGTGCTGGTAGTAACACCGCATAATATGCGGTTCCGCATTGTTTGTTAGTAGGGCAAAGACAACGTACAACAAGATAGGGAGCTAACTTCGGCACGCCGAAGTTTGTATACCCTTGCAGATTGGTTTTGATATTTATATTATAAATTATAATGCTGAAAACACACACAAAAAAGAGTTTCATTACATTTTACCTTTACTTATTATGTTTACAGTTTGACAGTTACAGTTATACATTCCCAGCTTTACATTTTCTCTATATCTACGGATCGCTTCTATGGCAGCTATATGATATAGTTGTCCGATTTTCATAATATTGTTACCAAAATTCTGAAATAATACCAGAAGGTCATGTCTCAAAGTAGATTAAAATACGTTAAAAAACAACGAAGTTATAATTTTTTTCGATTAATTTCCCGATTGTTCCTATGGCAGCTATAAGATATTGTCGTCCGATTTTCATAAAATTTTTAACAAAATTCTATAATAATATAAAATGGAATAATATTGAAACCCAGCCAAGCTATAATTTTTTTTCTAAAAATGTATCCAACATTTGTATGGCAACTAGTCCCTTAGTTTTAAAGCTATCTGAATGAAACTTTGCATATAGTCTTCTATATACTCTCACTGCTATATATGTCGGAACGGACCGGACGACTATATCATAGGTTAGGTTAGGTTAAACCGGACGGCATTTGAGGGGCCACACATAGGCCAATATGGCCCATTGCTATCCGGGGAAACTCCTCGATGGACCTAGAGACTATTTATGCGGGTTTCGAGATCCTTGAATATCAAGGTGTTTTTCGCAAAGGCAAGGAGTTCCCCTGGCTTTCTCCTGGAGGCATCTTCTAGCGATACCAGAACTGGAGAGCCTATGTATCTCATTCTTGCCCTCCTGAGGGCCGGATATTTGCAAATGAGATGCTCCAAGGTTTCGATTGCCTCGGATTCATCACATTTCCGGCATTTGGCGTTGTCGGTAATACCCAGCTTGACTGCATGTGTAGCAGACAGGCAGTGACCTGTAAGAATACCCACTAACATTCTGCAGTCCTTCCGCGGAAGATGCAGCACGTAGTGAGTGAGTTTCTCGTTGTGCTCTTTGCGCATGATTTTTGATATTCTGCAGGTTGCGGAATTACTCCTCCACTTGCTTATTGCGCTTGCGTCAGCCCGTCTCTTTAGCTCGCTTTGGAGCGTTCTTAGGGAGATAGGGACGTTTTCTGTTCTTTCACTCGCCAGTCCAACGCCTTCCTTTGCAAGTCCGTCCGCGGTTTCGTTACCGTCTATGGTGGCTGGGAACCCAGTAGATCCTCACTGACTTAGTCGTGCTTAGGCTATCTAGTGACTCCCTGCTTGCCAGTACATTTTTGGAACTGACCGCTGATGATTGCATGGATCTTATCGCCACTTGACTGTCTACGAACAAATTGACCGCCTCATGTGGACGGTTTATGCTCTGCGCAAGCTCTGCTGCTTTCCTGATGGCGAATACTTCCGCCTGAAATATACTGCAGTAGCTTGGTAGCTTATATGACAGCCTCATTTCAGGGTCTGAACAGTATATGCCCGCTTGGGCATGGTCCTGGCTTAACTTTGTAAGGAAGCGCCTGGGCGGCCGGGGTGAACCTCAGCGGCCCAGAGTCCCCTCAAAAATTTATAATTTGTGCCGATAATTATCTGGCCAGCTAGCGAGGGGAATGGGGAAGAATTTATTTGCAAATGGTTATTGGCCAGGAAACTGGGCGACCCGAATAATCCAGCGGTCAAGCTCGCGTCCGCGCCCGGAATTATCCAGCGGCGGGACGAGTGGCCCGGAGTAATCCAGCGGCCACGCCCATGCTCGGAATGATCCAGCAGCGGGGCGCCTTCGGGGCAGGACCAAGGCTCGGAGGAGTCCAGCAGCCAAGGCCTGTGTCCACGCTCGGAAGAATTTAGCAGCGGGACCACTGGCTCGGAGAAAATCCAGCAGCCAGCCCCGAATCCTCGCCCGGAAGAATCCAGCGGCAGGATTGTTCAGAGGGCTCGGAATAATCCAGCAGCCACGCCCACGCCCACGCTCAGAAAAATCCAGCAGCGCGGCGTCCGTAGGGACAGGACAACGGCTCGGAAAAATCCAGCAGCCGATGCCTGCGTCCACGCTCGGAAGAATCCAGCAGCGGGACAGTTGCCTCGGAAAAATCCAGCGACCAACCCCAGATCCGCGGCGGGATGGCTCTCTGTCGGGCAAGGGGAAGGGGGACCGGCGGCCTCGCACAGCAAGTCCGGTCTCGGAAAGAATCCAGCAGCCACGGGCTCCTGTTCCCGTCCGGCTTTCGCCCGCACCCGGAATTACTCCGGTGCTACGGGGAAAGCAGGAGGGGAATTGGTCACTGCCGGCGAAGGGCACCGGCCCGCGAACGAGGACAGGAAAAACGCGCAATCAGATTTCGGCACATGTTTTCTAATTGTACTTTTATTTGAAAATAAACTGCTGGCGGAGGGTGTGGGATAAATCCCGAATATAGTTAATGGCTGGCGGCCATGCTCACCCTCGACTTGATATTTTTGGAGGTCCTACAGGATAATGTCCCGACGCGGACACGCGGATTTTCACGGGTTCTTTTTACTTAACTTTGGGAGCGGCACGACTTGCGAGGTTGAGAATTTTGCGAAAATTAAAATTGACCTAATTCTGTAGTGTGGCCGTGACCCACTTCTGCTGGCAGCGCTGCCGCGATCGATCGCAGCGTTGCCAGACGCTGCCACTATCGCCGATGATCGGCCTTTCCTGCGCGCGTAATTCAAATAATTCCCTTCGTGGGATATCCTAATTGTACAATTAATTCTAAACTTAATGTTATTTTGTGACGACAATTTAGCGTCGCCACAACTTCCAGTCATTTGGTCCCATGAATACTGTTGTGTTTGCATCCGGGCACGTTCTGGGTATCAAGTAGTCAGATGTACTGCTCATGTCTCGACCAATTGAACTGTGCCCGAAACCTTGTAGCGACCAATTTCCTGATTATGGTTTCGAGAGCTTTGGTAGGGGTTGACTTCAGTTGATATGCAGAGCATTGCCTGCCGCTGGGTTCTCTCCATAAGCTTATTATACGTTTTCTTCTCCATTGCTTGCCACCACACTAAGACTCCATAAAACAGAGTCGAACGCACCACCGATATGTAGACCCAATGCATTAGAGCGGGCGAGAGGCCCCCTGTACTGCTAAGCAGCTTCTTGGATGCATAAAGCGCTATGTTGGACTTTTTACCCTCTCTTGTGTGTTACATTGGCCTTCCACGCTAGCTTGATGTCTAGTACAATGACGAGGTATTTGACTTGTGTTTTCGAGGTCAGCCTGGTTGTGTCCATTTTTGGGGGGATCCATTGCGGCACCTTGTATCTCTTGGTGAAGAGAATATCCACGTTAATATTGAGTTCTACCTTGTCCACCCACTCACATATCTCCCTGAGCGTTGTTTCCATGGTCGAGCTGAGGGTCGATGGACATACTCCCGTGATAATAATGCTTATCTCATCCGCATAAGCTGTTATCTTTGGTGCTGTCCTCTCGAATCTCTTGATTAGGTTGTCTACCACCAGATTACATAGGAGGGAGCGAAAGGACCCCACCTTGCGGCGTGCCTCTGTGCGCTCCTCTCACCATGGAAGCGGTGCCCCAATCTGATAGCTACCACCAGATTACATAGGAGGGGCGAAAGGACCCCACCTTGCGGCGTGCCTCTGTGCGATCCCCTCACCATGGAAGCTGTGCCCCAATCTGATAGTACCCACCGGCAACTTAGAAGATTTCTTATCCATAAGTTGATAGCGGAGGACGAGTTGGTCGCTTCTAGGCGATCCATTATTGCGTCCGTGCTAACGTTGTTGAATGCCCCGGATATGTCAACGAACACTCCAAGTGCATACTCCTTATTATTTAGGGCTCTATCTAGGGCTACCAACGAGTGCAGTGCCGTCTCCACTGATTTCCCCTTCGTGTAGGCGTGCTGGTTGGTCGACAGTTGTCTCCCTACATCGTTCCTGATGTATAGGTCCTGCAGCTTTTCCAGAGTTTTAAGTAGGAATGAGGTGAGGCTTATCGGTCTGTAATCCTTGGGGCTCATGTGGCTGCACTTTCCTGCTTTAGGCAGGAAGACAATCCGAGAGGTCCTCCATGGGATAGGGATACAGCCCGTGCTTAAACAAGCTGTATATATTGCGTAGAGCCATGGGGTGATCACTTCCTTGGTCGCCTGCAGCATGGCTGGGAATATTCCATCTAGTCCTGGTGCTTTTATCCTCGCAAAGGAGTCTATAGCCTATACTAGAGGATACTAGATCTTTTGGGAGATGCTCTTTTCCAGTTGCTAGGTCCTGGTGCTTATTTGCATCGGGTACCTCTGTGCATCCTGGGAAATGCGCATGCATTAGTGCTGTTAGGGCCTCTTCGCTGCCCTCAGTCCACTGTTATGATCTGAGAAGAATGGTTCCTCAAGGACTCTCCATTCTGATACCAAAGTACCTTGTCCCCTTACCAGAGTAAGATCTAGCACGTTTGAGGAGATGGGACCTAGATAGGTGTGTTCCTCCCCCACGTTTGGTATACTCAGGTTGGTTGAGAGTATAAAGTCGGTTATGTCGGGGCCCCCCCATACGCAGTGGTGCGTGTTGGCGTCTGCACCCACGAGCAGTTGCTGGTCCTTCGGGCTGGCTTCTACCAAGCTCATGAGTTCTTCTGGTGGGGCTGTCCTCTCGTGTCCCATGTAGCAGGAAGCTACCAAAAGGCGCTTTTTCCCGCTCTCTAGCATCACCACGGTCAGGTCATCAGAGCTGTGGTGAGACATAAGGTTAGCGTGTAGACCCTTCCGTAGAAGTACGGCAGTTCTATTCCTGCTTACCGTTGGTGGATGGAGCAAATTGTAATTTGCGGACTTCGGTCCGGCGATGGCATTGCCTGAGGCGATCCATGGCTCCTGGACCAAAGCTATGTCGGCGGATCCTTGCTCCATGGCTATGAGGAGTTCCGCCGACGCGACCTTGCTCTTATGAAGGTTGAGCTACAGCACCCTGAGTGTCATGGGTACTGGCCTCACCTCCATACGACGGGTTGACTACTATGGTCAGGTCACTGTCCTCTCCTTCGTCGGACTCATCCAGCATCATTTCCCGGTCGGCATCCACGATGGTTTCTAGACCTAGGTCCTTCTCAACCACATCTGCCTTCAGGGTGTGAGAATCTTTGTGGAGCAGGTATACGCTACCCATGCCCCACGCCATCTTTCCGTATCTGGGATAGAGAATGTTCTCTGCCTCCTTGTTTATCTGGAGGACTGGGTGATGGGCCCTCCTTGGGTGATGGGGCCGCAACGTGTAGAACCTTCCAGTCCGCGGTTGGGATATCCGGGTTCTGACGCTGCAGCAGCTTCAGCGCCCGGTCCGCTTGGATTGCGATGGGGAAGAGTACCTTCGCTTTTGGAGTGGATGGGATTAGCTCCCGGTCCACCACCTCTAGCTTGGCTCCCTCCCACAGCGCCTCCAACTGGCAGACCGGTTGCGTCAGCCACTTTCTCGTCGGGTCATCCATGCACTTTAGGATTTTGACCCCATTTAGCCACCCAGCGCCATCAAAGGTGGGCATGGGAGCTTCGGGATCATACTCCATCCGTGCGTACAATGACTCAACGAGCCGCGCATGCACCATCTTTCACTGGGCCTCGGTCATTTTGCCGGCTTCATCGCTTCTATCAATGAGGGCCACGATCAAGTGTCGTTTGGTCACCTCACTGACTTTTGCTGTTTTTTTTTGGGCTTTTTCGCCATTTGAGGAGGAGGGCCTGCCTCCTTAGGCCCGCGTTGCCGCTTGCTCCCCGGTGCGTCCATAGAGGCCCTTTCGGTTGAGCGTTGCCTTTTGTTGGCAAGCGTCTCCTCCACCTTGTTGGCGAATCCGCCAGTCGAACTCATATGGGGGAGTTTGGCGAAGTGAAGCCTCCCCTCAGCGATTTTCTCCTCAGCCCAGGTAAGCTTTGCCTTCTCTGGGGATAGGGCGGCTTTTTCTTGGAGCCGATCCTGGATGCGGAGGGCAGCCTTGTACAGCGCCTTGGCCTTCATTCCCTCGCTTGACCGCTTTGGCCCGTCCCTGCGCTGGGAGCTGGTGCCTGGTTTCGGTGAGTGGAAAAGCTGCACGCTCTCAAGGTCCGAGTCTGTATCGACTATGGCACGTGAGCGGCTCAACTTCCCCTGCTTAGTTTTTTCGGCAGTAGCGTTGCAACTGACATGACCTGCTCCCGTCACATCAGAGGTGTAACCGCTGGCGACACGCAGAGAGGATTGCTCCCCCCGTGCCCGCCGGTGGTAGCGGACACGCCTTCCACCGACGTTTGGGCTGACATCCAAGCCCTGGTTTCTTTCTTTAAACCCTCCAGAATGGTTTCTTTTTGCGTTTTATGCCTTCCGCCAGGCACCTCCACCCATGGCTAACGGCTCACTTCCTTAGGCTTTTTAGGGCAGAAGGAGTTGAGCCGTGGCCTTAGCTAGACACTGTATTATCGCGGGCGGGGCAAGCAGCAATGCATTACCCCTGTCCGGGCTAATATAGTGCCCATTGCCCAGCCGGCACACTCGGGGAGGGTTCAGATGGAGGATTTTTGCCAGGCCCAAAATGGCAATACTTAACAGCATATGTTAGCAACAGAGCTGCAAAATACGCTGTTGCATCCGAAAGCACGTCCGCTAAGTTTGCAATTTTTACGTGTTTATACTGACATTTTGTCATTTTATAAATGCATCTTAAGCTGAAATTTGAGGAACAAATTTCAACTTTGGGAAGAGTTTTGAAATAGAAGTTTGCATTAGTTTTCAGTGCGTCCAAATGTATGTTTAAGCATTGTCAATTCTGAGCAAAAAACTATTAGTCTTAATGTGTCCTTTGGCGCACTATTGGTGCAATTTTAATGTTCTTTAGATAACCTCACTGTCTACAAAACCAATTTGGTTACTGTTTGTATGGAAAAACACTGAATTCCGGTATTTTAGTTATTTTAGTTCTTAGGGAAAGCGATATCTGATGAGTTCAAAATTGCTATATGGTATTAAAAGAGCAATAAATTTCAGCTCCTTAAATTTCAATAATTTATCTAAAGTTTTACCCGAACGTTTCTATGGGAGCTATAAGATATAGTTTCGTGATCCGAACGATTTTCATACTATATGTATGTATGTGCCTAGGGATAAATAATAGGTAAAGTTGTATGTCGATCTGACCGAATTGATAATAGTGCATTGTCCGTCGTCGCGTTTGAGCTGACTCTTTGTGGTTGGCTGCTTCGATAGCAGCTTCCGGAGTCTAGCCATTTCTGGGGCAGTCTCTATATTGGAGCAGAAGTTTCTCCCCGAGTTTCTCTGCGCCTCGCGTATTTCCTTCTTGTAGTCCCTTAGTAGGACTTTGTATTCCTTCATTGATGATATTATCTTTCGCCTGCTTTGCGATTTTGAAGAATTGTGCCATGTAGCAGGAAGCTACCAAAAGGCGCTTTTTTCCGGTATCTAGCATCACCACGGTCAGGTCATTAGAGCTGTAATGAGACATAAGGTTAGCGAGTAGACCCTTCTGTACAAGTACGGCGGTTCTGTTTCTGCTTACTTTTGGTAGATGGAGAATTTGTAATTTCCGGACTTTATTCCGGCGATGGCATTGCCTGAGGCGATGGCATTGCCTGAGGCGATCCGTGGCTCCTGAACCAAAGCTATGTCGGCGGGTCCTTGCTCCATGGCTATGAGGAGTTCCACCGACGCGATCTTGCTCTTATGTAGGTTGAGCTGAGCACCCTGAGTGTCATGGGTACTGGGCTCACCTCCATACGGCGGGTTGAATACTACGGCCAGGTCACCGTCCTCTCCTTCGTCGGACTCATCCAGCGTCATTTCCCGGTCGGCATCCACGATGGTTTCCAGACCTAGGTCCTTCTCCACCACATCTGCCTTCAGGGTGTGAGCAACCTTATCCCCGGGGTGGCGCTTTTTTAGGCGCAGGTATACGCAACCCATGCCCCACGCCATCTTCCCGTATCTGGAATAAAGGATGTCCTCTGCCTCCTTGTTTATCTGGAGGACTGCACTTTGCCCCCCCCCCCTCTTTGGGTGATGGGGCCGCAACGTGTAGAACCTTCCAGTCCGCGGTTGGGATATCCGGGTTCTGACGCTGCAGCAGCTTCAGCGCCCGGTCCGCTTGGATTGCGATGGGGAAGAGTACCTTCGCTTTTGGAGTGGATGGGATTAGCTCCCGGTCCACCACCTCTAGCTTGGCTCCCTCCCACAGCGCCTCCAACTGGCAGACCGCTTGCGTCAGCCACTTTCTCGTCGGGTCATCCATGCACTTTAGGATTTTGACCCCATTTGATGAGGAGGGCCTGCCTCCTTAGGCCCGCGTTGCCGCTTGCTCCCCGGTGCGTCCATAGAGGCCCTTTCGGTTGAGCGTTGCCTTTTGTTGGCAAGCGTCTCCTCCACCTTGTTGGCGAATCCGCCAGTCGAACTCATATGGGGGAGTTTGGCGAAGTGAAGCCTCCCCTCAGCGATTTTCTCCTCAGCCCAGGTAAGCTTTGCCTTCTCTGGGGATAGGGCGGCTTTTTCCTGGAGCCGATCCTGGATGCGGAGGGCAGCCTTGTACAGCGCCTTGGCCTTCATTCCCTCGCTTGACCGCTTTGGCCCGTCCCTGCGCTGGGAGCTGGTGCCTGGTTTCGGTGAGTGGAAAAGCTGTATTATCGTGGACGGTCATTACCCCTGTCCGGGCTAATATAGTGCCCATTGCCCAGCCGGCACCCTCGGGGAGGGTTCAGATTATATCATATAGCTGCCATACAAATGTTCGATAAATTTTTAGAAAAAAAAAATATATATATATATAACTTGGCTGTTTTTTTACAGCATCATTTTTTTGCATCATTTTTGAGATATGGCCATTTTATATTATTTTAGAATTTCGGTTTTAATTTTATAAAAATCAAACGACTATATGCGGCTGCGATAGGAATGATCGGGAAATCAACGTATTTTCATCTACTCTGAGATATGAGCTTTTTTTTTTATTATTTTAGAATTTATAAATTTTTATATTTCATAAAAATCGGACAACTATATCATATAGCTGCCATAAAAGCGATCGGAAAATGTTGAGAAAATGTAAAGCTGGGAATGTAAAACTGTAACTGTAAACATAATAAGTGTAGGTAAAATGTAATGAAACTCTGTTTTATGTGTGTTTTCAGCATTTAAATTTATAATATAAAAATCAACACCAATCTGCAAGGTCATACAATCGTCGGTGTGCCGAAGTTAGCTTCCTTTCTTGTTTAAATTAAGTTTCTTTTTAAATTAAATCAAATTTCTACTTTACCTAAAACGAAAAAGGCTACAATAATAATCTCTTCTTTTTGGGTTGTTAAATAGGTCTCCAATTTGTTTCATACAAATTTTGTAAGACTTTGATTTCTTAAAACTATTTTCATGGTCCGTTTTTACTTATATTGAGCAAGATATTATTGTCAATATATCACTTTTCCATATCCAAAGGAATACTACAATACTAAAAATAAAAATCCCAATGCTAAATAAGTTAATAATATCATATTCAATTTAATTAAAGCATTTAATCATGTTTTATAATCAGTTCTTCAATTCTAACGTTTAGAGAGAGAAAGAGAGAGAAATATCATTGTTATTAAAAAATATATATATTTGCTCCTATATTTAGTACAAATTTCATGCAAAAATTGATGATCAAATTGACAAAGCGAATGTAGCCATGACACAAGGTCTGAATGGTAAACTTATGTCAGTGCTAGAGTCGACCTTGTCGAAATTAGCCCGTTATGATGAAGGCAGTCTGATCGGTTCGATTCTAAGCTTTACGAATGTCTCAAGCTCGGGCAAAGATCTGGGACAGGGCTATGTAAACTTCTTTCGGAATAATATGGATCAAATACGAGGCAAGATCGGCGATGATCTATGGACATTAAATTTCTTTGAGCATTGGTATGGCCAACAAGTAAACATGCTTTGCAATTGGCTATCGGAACGTTTGGATCATTCTCTGCATTATGCGCAAGTTTCATCGATTTCGCATATTATTAAGGTGAGTTCTGTTAAAAAAATAAAATTAGTTTAGAAAAATTACAGTTTTGTAACGAAAAAGAAAAAAATCGAAATGATCATATCAAATTTTATATTTAGGAAAATAGTAGGTCAGTATTCTATCAATTCATATTTATTTATTTTGTAATTTTATCCTTTTAGAAAATATATTCTGACTTTGAACTGCAGGGAGTATTGGAAGATAAACTCAATTCAAAGGCATATCAGGCAGTCGCCCAACGTATGGCCACCGAGGAAGCAACTTGTGCTTTAACAATGCCCGATGTGGCCGAAGGCGATGAGTAAGTGTCTTTTTATTTCTCTATATTAATTAAATATATGCGTTCACATACAATTCAGAAATCATTTTAGAAATATTGAAATAAATTGAATTTTTTTGTAGACCCTGTGATGACCTTCGCGAAGGTGACGAAGAAGATAATGGCGATGAATCTACCTCTAATATTCCAAGAGGCTTACCGAAGCCAAAAATTGCAGCGGCCCAGGCGGCTGCTGTTACCAATGTCGTGGCCGGTCGTGTGGGAAATTTACTGGGCAAAGGCATTGGCGGCCTTAGCTCAAAACTGGGCGGTGGAAGTTGGTTTTGAAATGTGTCTTTAGAAAATGATAGTGTAATTTTCGATTTCGAATTCAATTTATATATAATTCCATTCCCAAGAAATTATTTAATGCGAATAATTTATACAACTTTCTTTAATAAGTCAATAAGAAAAACTCCAAGGGTCATAATCTCATTATATTTATATACGGTATATGTATGTTTATTCTGAAATATCACACTTAGATATTTGCTATAGGCCTAGTACGATACCTGGTTCTATTTAAATACTAGTTTACTTTCTTTTAAAACTTTCGTAACATGAATCTTAATAAGTAATATTGTATAGCATATATCATATATAATATTTAGTTCGCCTAATATGACCAGCGGCTGCCACAACAAAAGTACTTGTTTTCTCAAAAAAATAATAATAATAATAAATAATAATAATAAACATTTTTTTATTATTATCATTAATATTAAACAGATTTAGTTAGCTATGCTGGCTGAAAAAAAATTAAGCAGACATTTTTGTAAGTTCTCTCATTCCGTAAATTAAACTCTAGTCGCAAAATATAATAGGACAACGTTACACAATTTATAATTAAATAATTAAACCCACATTAGGGGATTTTAGATAGTAAGTTACTGCTGTATTTACTTGTTTCATTAAAAAAAAAAAAAACATAAAAATAATGTTAAATTGTTTTTGTAAATTTCTTTACCTCTGCACAATACGTCTAAACCAGGGATCGCAAATAAGAGTTGAGTAAAATAAAATTGATAAAAATGTACAAATAAATTTTATTTTTAAATTTGGAAATATAAGTTTACGAACACTTTTATTTTAAAATTGAAAATAAAAGTTAAATTCCAGTAATGT